>NC_057803.1:289301616-289306679 GCF_018294505.1 Triticum aestivum | reverse complement strand
CCCCCCCCCGGGCCAGTGCTCCTCTGAGTGTTGGTCCAACTGAGCGATGTCCGGGGCTACCAGGGGCAACTCTGGGCTGGCCTACCCGACGTCTGGCTCATCTGAGTGTGCCCTGAGAAAGAGATATGTGCAGCTCCTATCGGGATTTGTCGGCACATTCGGGCGGTGTTGCTGGTCTTGTTTTAACCTGTCGAAGTGTCTTGAGTTACCGAGATACCGAGTCTGATCGGAACGTCTTGGGAGGAGGTCTATTCCTTCGTTGACCGTGAGAGCTTGTCATGGGCTAAGTTGGGACTCCCTTGCAGGGATTGAACTTTCGAAAGCCGTGCCCGCGGTTATGGGCAGATGGGAATTTGTTAATGTCCGGTTATAGATAACTTGAACCTTAATTAATTAAAACGAATCAACTGAGTGTGTTACCGTGATGGCCTCTTCTCGGCGGAGTCCGGGAAGTGGACACGGTGTTGGAGTTATGCTTGCGCAGGTTGCTCTCTAGTTTCTCGCTCGTGCTTTGCCTCCTCTTCTCGCTCTCTTTTGCGAATAAGATAGCCACTATATATGCTAGTCGCTTGCTGCAACTCCACATATATTTTGCCTTACCATTCCTATAAGCTTAAATAGTCTTGATCGCGAGGGTGTGAGATTGCTGAGTCCCTGTGGCTCACAGATACTATAACTCCAGATGCAGGTCCAGGTGATTCCGCTCCAGGTGACGAGTACGAGCTCAAGTGGGAGTTCGACGAGGACTCTCAGCGTTACTACGTTTCCTTTCCCGATGATCAGTAGTGGTGCCTAGTTGGGGGTGATTGGGACCGTTGTCGCATGTTGGGTTTTCTTCTATTTTGGCGCCGTAGTCGGGCCATGAGTGTTTTGGATGATGTAATGTTATTTTTGTACTTTGATGTGACGTGACGAGTGTAAGCCAACTATGTTCTTCCCTTCATTATTCATATTACATGGGATGTTGTGAAGATTGCCTAACCTGCGACATATGCCTTCAATGCGATTATGTCTCTAAATCGTGCCTCGACACGTGGGAGCTATAGTCGCATCGAGGGTGTTACAAGCCCGTCCTGTAATCAGCTAACCGGATAATGAAAATTTTGAACCAAATCCGTCCTCCACGTCTTCTTCCAACTTGGGCAGAGCACACGCCCACCACACCACCACACGAGACACGACATCCCTGTCGTGATGTGCAACAGGGTCATCCCGTCGATGGAACGCTATGCGCGCATGCCCCTTGTTAATCATTACGGCGTCCATGGTGTGCACGGAGGAGGCGAGCCCCCCTGTGCCCCTGTGGTGGGAAGGTCATTCCCTGACATTGAGAGTTGGATGGTGGGACAAGAAACTGGAGATAGGGTTCGGGATGTGAGATCGCCTAGTGGAGATGACCAGGCACGGAGGAGGCTTCGAGCGCTTCATAGAGGAACGTCAACGCGGACTACGGGTTGGGGTGCCCCCTGCACCATAGCCTCAATCTGTGCGGTGGAGAGAGCGGCTTCATCTCTAAGGAGGTCGTCGAGATCGTCGCGCGGGCACCTGCAACAAAGCGCAACTGGTTTCTCAATCAACCGCTCTCGATGCACCGAGCACCACGGCTTGAAAGCCGGCGCCATGTTTGGATCGAAGATGAACCTGAGTTTTCATGGATGTATCCCCTTTGCTCCTCCGAGTTGTTTTTTTTCTTTTGAGAAGTGCTGCTTCGAGTTGTAGATCGAATCGCTAGCTGTGTGCTCGGATTTTGACTTTCTCTCCTGGATGGACTGGGCCAACAGACTATTTGGATGGAAGCCCACACCCAACATCAATCGTTCTCCTCCCTGATGGAAAAAGTGGGTAGACCACAAACCTTTTTTTGTTTCTGGATCGAAGAGGTAATATTTTGAATCAAAAGGAAGGAGATCGGGTCTAATGTAGGGAAATAAAACGAGACATATGGAGAACTATGAAAGGCTCCGTAATTTATTATTAGGTAAAGATATGTTATTAGTAGACTGTCCGTGCGTTGTCATGGCTCAATAAATGAATTTGTAAACAAAATGATCATTTTCCTTCCCATGAATGAGCACATTGCATGTGCACATAATATTCAACCATACCAAAATTGCAAGCATCTTCTCTCTATTCTTACAAACACCACACACCCTTTTAGCCGCTTTTTCCCACCGAACTTGTTGTCCATCACCTCCTCTATCCAGCATCATTCATCCTCTCAATCTATTTGAAGGAAATATGCCCTAGAGGCAATAATAAAGTTGTTATTTATATTTCCTTATATCATGATAAATGTTTATTATTCATGCTATAATTGTATTAACCGGAAACTTAGTACATGTGTGAATACATAGACAAACAGAACGTCACTAGTATGCCTCTACTTGACTAGTTCGTTGAATCAATGATGGTTATGTTTCCTAACCATAGACATGAGTCGTCATTTGATTAACGGGATCACATCATTAGAGAATGATGTGATTAACTTGATCCATCTGTTAGCTTAGCACGATGATCATTTAGTTTGTTGCTATTGCTTTCTCCATAACTTATACATGTTCCTATGACTATGAGATCATGCAACTCCCGAATGTCGGAGGAACACTTTGTGTGCTACCAAACGTCACAACGTAACTGGGTGATTATAAAGGTGCTCTATAGGTGTCTCCTATGGTGTTTGTTGAGTTGGCATAGATCGATATTAGGATTTGTCACTCCGATTGTCGGAGAGGTATCTCTGGGCCCTCTCGGTAATGCACATCACTATAAGCCTTGCAAGCAATGTGACTAATGAGTTAGTTACGGGATGATGCATTACAGAATGAGTAAAGAGACTTGCTGGTAACGAGATTGAACTAGGTATTGAGATACCGACGATCGAATCTCGGGCAAGTAACATACCGATGACAAAGGAAACAACGTATATCATTATGCGTTTGACCGATAAAGATTTTCGTAGAATATGTTGGAGCCAATATGAACATCCAGGTTCCGCTATTGGCTATTGACCGGAGACGTGTCTCGATCATGTCTACATAGTTCTCAAGCCCGTAGGGTCCACACGCTTAACGTTCGGTGACAATCGGCATTATGAGTTTATGTGTTTTGATGTACCGAAGGTAGTTCGGAGTCCCGGATATGATCACGGACATGACGAGGAGTCTTGAAATGGTCGAGACATAAAGATTGATATATTGGATGACTGTATTCAAACACCGGATGAGTTCCGGGGTCATTGGATAATTATCGGAGTGCCGGGGGGGTTATCGGAACCCCCGGGGAACTAATGGGCCAGCATGGGCCTTGTGTGAGAGAGAGGAGGGGCCACAGGGCTGCCCCCCTTGGGAGTCCGAATTGGACAAGGAGGGGGCGGCGCCCCCTCTTTCCCTCCCTCCCTCCCTCTCTTTCCTTCCCCCTCCTTCTTCCTAGTTGGACTAGGAAAGGGGGAGTCCTACTCCTACTAGGAGGAGGACTCCTCTCTCTCCTTGGCGCGCCCCAAGGCCAGCCTACCTCCCCCTTGCTCCTTTATATACGGGGGCAGGGGGCACCCTAGGACACACAAGTTGATCATTGATCCCTTAGCCGTGTGTGGTGCCCCCTCCACTATAGTCCACCTCGGTCATATCGTAGCGGTGCTTAGGCGAAGCCCTGTTCCGGTAGCATCATCATCACCATCATCACGCCTTCGTGCTGACGAAGCTCTCCCTTAACACTCTGCTGGATTGTGAGTTCCTAGGACGTCGCCGAGCTGAACGTGTGCAGATCGCGGAGGTGCCGTACTTTCGGTACTAGGATCGGTCGATCATGAAGACGTACGACTACATCAACCATGTTGTCATAACGCTTCCGCTTATGGTCTACGAGGGTACGTGGAGAACACTCTCCCCTCTCTTTGCTATGCATCACCATGATCTTGCGTGTGCGTAGGAATTTTTTTGAAATTACTGCGTTCCCCAACAGTGGCATCCGAGCCAGGGTTATGCATAGATGTTATATGCACGAGTAGAATACAAAGGAGTTGTGCACGTGGGTATATTTATATTGCTTGTAGTCACTAGTTGATTCTTCATTCGGCGGTATTGTTGGATGAAGCGGCCCAGACCGACATTACGCGTATGCTTACGTGAGACTGGTTCTACCGATGTGCTTCACACACAGGTGGCTGGTGGGTGTCAGTTTCTCCAACTTTAGTTGAATCGGATTCAATGAACAGAGTTCTTTCTAAAGATCAAAAAGCAATCACTATACCGCATTATGGTTTTTAATGCGTAGGTAAGAACGGTTCTTGCTAAGCCCGTAGCAGCCACGTAAAACTTGCAACAACGTTGTAACACCCCGGATATGATTTTCCTTTTATGTACTCCAACTCTTGCCGTTTCCGGCCTTAAGTTATTTTATTTTCTCGAGTTCGGGTTATTGTCTCCGTGTGTTGTTGTCGTTGTCATGCATCTCATATCATGTCATCATGTGCATTGCATTGCATACGTGTTCATCTCATGCATCCGAGCACTTTCCCCGTTGTCCGTTTTGCATTCCGGTGCCCCGTTCTCCTCCGGTGGTCATTTCTACCTTTTCTTTCGTGTGTGGGGATTAAACATTTCCGAATTGGACCGAGACTTGCCAAGCGGCCTTGGTTTACTACCGGTAGACCGCCTATTAAGTTTCGTACCATTTGGACTTCGTTTGATGCTCCAACGGTTAACCGAGGGACCGAAAAGGCCTCGTGTGTGTTGCAGCCCAACACCCCTACAATTTGGCCCAAAACCCACCAAAACCCTCTCCATCATCTAGAGCGTTCGATCACGATCGCGTGGCCGAAAACCGCACCTCATTTGGACTCTCCTAGCTCCCTCTATCTATAAATAGGTGCACTCCCCCGAAAATTCCGGATCCCTAACCCTAGCCCCGCTCCTCTCCGCGCGCCGGACGTGTCCGTCGGCGCCGGACAACGTCCGCCGCCACCGCCGCCCAATCGAGAGCCGCCACGTGGCAGAGCCGGCCACCTCCCACCGCGCGGCCCGGCAAGCCCGCCGCGGGCCCTCTCGGCCCGTTCCCTCCGCGCC
>NC_057803.1:289291792-289301309 GCF_018294505.1 Triticum aestivum | reverse complement strand
CCGGTGCCACCACGCCTCCTCGCCGGCGGCCGCCGCCCCGCCGCCGTCCGCACCAACTCCGGCCCCGGCTCTAGCCTCTCCTTCCTCTTCCCAGAGCTCCGGCGTCGTCCCCGCCCCGGTGAACAGTTTCCGGTGATCCTCGTAATCCGCGCCCGGCGGGATCTAGATATGGGAATAGATCCGGTTGACTTTTGCCCCGAAACCCTAATTATTTTGCTATGTTCATCGTGCCGTAACTTTGCATCCGTAGCTCCGTTTTGGGCATATAGCATATCAAAATGTTCGTCTCATAGAGTACATCATTTCATCTCATTGCATAATTTTCACTTGAGTTCATCTTGATGCCCGAAATTCTATTGGAAGAATGCTATTTGAGATAATTGTCAGATTTGCTGCGCCAATTAGATATTTGTCGTTTTTGCCATGATTAATGTGTGCATGATATGCCCCTGAGCTCTACATGAGTTTTGTTATATGTTTTTCCATCTATCCAGAGGTGCAACCCATGTATTTTTGTGATGTGTGTGGTGACTAGCACAAGCTTGCAAAGTGGTGCATTCGTTAATGCTGATTTCAGGGACTTAGCAATTCCACCAAGTCCTTGATCTGTTTATCTCAATATGCCATATGCTCATGTTGTTTCCTAGTGATCCGTGCCTCTTTTGAGGATGATCAGTAAGGATGTTTTGTTAACATTGTAGTGCTCTATCCATACATATCTTTGTTTGCAATTATGGAGCACCCTAGCTTGAGTCAATCGAGCTCTACTTTTGCTATTTCGTGAATCTGGGCAGATTGTCTACTTGTTAGCGATTTTGCCGAGGATGTTGTAGTTGATCCGTGCATGCTATGTTATTGTTCTTGCCATGTCTAGCTTGTATAATGTGTATTCTTGATGGGTGCATGCTTAGATTGTCATGACATGCTCTGTAGTGAGTGCGTCGAGCTCGTTAACATGCCTACTTGATATCTGATTTTTGCATGTTCCAGTTTTCACTAGCCTACTTGATATCTGATTTTTGCATGTTCCAGTTTTCACTAAGTCTGAGAACTGATTATGTTTTTGCCATGTTCACATGCTTGCAAATGTATTTTCTGATCCCTTTTGGCTCAAGGTCACTAAGGGATTTTTGTTAATCTCTTTGAGTAGCTCCATGCCATGCTTTACTTTGCAATGTTCATGCCTTGTAGCATATAGTTGTCATACTACCAAGTGTGCTACCTGATCTAAAATTCCAGACAAGTGTTAATTTCACTAAGTCTGTGATCTGTTCTCCAAATGCATTTTTGCCATGCTTGTTTGAACCTATTAATGGATGAATTGGCCGTAGCTCAGTGTTCATCTTTTGTTAAGCATCATGAAAGAATCCCTTCCATGTATTTTGTTGCCATGTTTGAGTGCTCTAGCATGTTCATCTTGTTGCATTTAGATGGCTACTTGCTGTAAATCGCAGACCGGTGCCATATTTGAATTGCTTGCCTTTTCCAAACCGTAACTCCGGTTCTGGCGTTCTTTATATCGTTTTTAAGCGATTTCACCTCACCTTTCCAGTGGCACACTTGGGTTTCCAAGTTGAGGCCAGATTCATTCATTCCTTGTCAAATCTTGCATATGCATCACATATCGCATCCCGCATAGCATACCATGTTTGCATCATGTTGTTTGAGCTTTGCACGTGGTTGATTTTGTTCCGTTTGCTTGTTTGTCTTGTTTGGGTAGAGCCGGGAGACGAGTTCACTAACGAGGAGCCCGTTGAGTTTGTTTTCGAGGATCCAGTCAACTCTGACAACTTTGCAGGCAAGATGATCATACCCTCGAAATCACTACTATCTTTGCTTTGCTAGATGCTCGCTCTTTTGCTATGCCTATGCTACGATGCCTACCACTTGCTTATCACGCCTCCCAAATTGCCATGTCAAACCTCTAACCCACCATGTCCTAGCAAATCGTTGATTGGCTATGTTACCGCTTTGCTCAGCCCCTCTTATAGCGTTGTTAGTTGCAGGTGAAGATTGGAGACCGTTCCTTGTTGGAACATTTTTTACTTGTTGGGATATCATTATATTATCTTGTTATCTTAATGCATCTATATACTTGGTAAAGGGTGGAAGGCTCGGCCTCTCGCCTAGTGTTTTGTTCCACTCTTGCCGCCCTAGTTTCCGTCATATCGGTGTTATGTTCCCGGATTTTGCGTTCCTTATGCGGTTGGGTGATAATGGGACCCCCTTGATAGTTCGCCTTGATTAAAGCTTTTCCAGCAATGCCCAACCTTGGTTTTACCATTTTCCACCTAGCCTCTTTTTCCCTTGGGTTTCCGGAGCCCGAGGGTCATCTTATTTAAACCCCCCGGGCCAGTGCTCCTCTGAGTGTTGATCCGACCGAGTAGACTGCGGGACCACCTCGGGGTAACTTGAGGGTTGGTTTTACTCGTAGGATGTCTCATCTGAGTGTGCCCTGAGAACGAGATATGTGCAGCTCCTATCGGGATTTGTCGGCACATTCGGGTGGTGTTGCTGGATTTGTTTTAACTTGTCGAAGTGTCTTGCAGAACCGGGATAACGAGTCTGATCGGAACGTCTCGGGAGGAGGTATATTCCTTCGTTGACCGTGAGAGCTTGTCATGGGCTAAGTTGGGACTCCCCTGCAGGGATTTGAACTTTCGAAAGCCGTGCCCGCGGTTATGGGCATATGGGAATTTGTTAATGTCCGGTTGTAGATAACTTGAACCTTAACTTAATTAAAATGAATCAACTGTGTGAGTTACCATGATGGTCTCTTCTCGGCGAAGTCCGGGAAGTGAACACGGTGTTGGAGTAATGCTTGCCGCAGGTTATTCTCTAGTTATTCGTTCGCGCTTTGCCTTCTCTTCTCGCTCTCTTTTGCGAACAGGTTAGCCACCATATATGCTAGTCGCTTGCTGCAGCTCCACATACCTTACCTTGCCTTACCTATAAACTTAAATAGTCTTGATCACGAGGGTGCGAGATTGCTGAGTCCCTGTGGCTCACAGATTACTTCCAAACCAGATGTAGGACCCGATGACTCCGTTCCAGATGACGCGCTTGAGCTCAAGTGGGAGTTCGACGAGGACTCACGCCGTTACTATGTGTCTTTCCCTGATGATCAGTAGTGGTGCCCAGTTGGGACGATCGGGACCGTGTCGCATGTTGGGTTGATCTTTTATTTTAGCGCCGTAGTCGGGCCATGAGTGTTTGGTTGATGTAATGCTATTTATGTACTTTGATTGACATGGCGAGTGTAAGCCAACTATGTATCTCCCCTTTTATTATCTATATATTACATGGGATGTTGTGAAGATTGCCTAACTTGCGACATTGCTTTCCATGCGGTTATGCCTCTAAGTCGTGCCTCAACACGTGGGAGATATAGCCGCATTGCGGGCGTCACAAGTTGGTAATCAGAGCCTTCCCTGACCTTAGGAGCCCCCATTGCTTGATCGTTTTTAGCAGACGTTGTTGAGTCTAGAAAAATGTTTTTGAGTCATTTAGGAATTATATATCGGAGAGTTTAGGAATTCTTTTTACTCCCCAGTCTCCTCATCGCTCTGGTAAGGCATCCTGACGTAGAGTTTTGACTCTTCTCTTCTCAAATTTCACAAAAAAAAATTAGGATCACGCGGGTATCTTGGAATCGTTCCGATGGTTTTGTGACGAGAACATTGTTCTTGGTGCCTCCTGTCTTTAGGGGTTGTGGCAGTGTCCCGGGGAGTTGAGCTCCAAGGTGTTGTCGTCACAATTTTATTGTTGCAGTTCTGGAATACCTGAGTTTAGTACGCCGACATCGAAAATCTCTTTTATGCAGTTCGTTGGTGAGATAACCTCGACGCCACCCAGTACTGGGGCGGGAGTTCGGGAGTATTGCCATAACTTGTATAACGGATGCTTTTCGAAGGTTGAGGTAGATGGTTTCCAAAGTTTTTCTCGGTTATGTGTTGAAGGATGGATACAGCTGGATGTAGGATTTGTTAGATTTGGGTGAGATATTATGCTTCCCCTGTATCCCCAACACCTGATTGCATAACCGGAAAGGTTCGGGAGTTTCATAGGTGGGAATTCTTGTAGCTCTAGTTCTTCTTCCACGGATATTTGGTTTGAGATTGGGATTTCTTACCGAGTATTCGTTCTTGGTCCGTACCTTGTTGATTTATTCCTCTACCTAAATTCTAAGTGGCTTCTCAATTTATGGATATGTGACCATTTCAAGTGGAATGCATTCGTTCTTATGTTCGGATGTGAAGACTATATGTTGCAATTTCAACCCGTTTGATTCAGCTTCATTTTATCTGTCAATATGCTAACGGTTGTCACCCTCTTCAGGATGGCTCCCGCTAAGAGCAGCAATCAGAATCAGAATCAGGATCCGCCACCACCTGCACCCCCTCCCGAGACATGGCAAGCTGTGATGGCTGCAACCAATGCAAACACACAGTTGATCATGCAAATTCTTCAAGAGCGCAATCAAGCGAACCAAGTCAACCAAGGCAACAATCAGAATCTCTTTGCTACACTCAACCAGTTCCTTGCTAACGGGCCAAAGACTTTCAGCAATTGTGTTGAGGCAACTGATGCTGACGATTGGCTCGTGGATCTGTGCAAGCATTTCGAGTGCAGTAACATCAGGCTTGAGGACTTTGTCAAGTTCGCTTCCTTCCAACTCAAGGATAAAGCTGCAGAATGGTTCTAGTAGTACCAGGATTCAAGAGGAGGCCGTGTGATTACTTGGGATGAATTCCGTCAAGATTTCAAAGCTCATCATATTCCTCAGAGCGTGGTTGAAAGCAGGCGTGAGGAATTCCGCAACCTGAAGCAAGGCTCTTTGTCTGTCTATGACTAAAACAAGTTGTTTCAGAAGCTCGCCCACTTTGCTAAGCAGGACGTCCCTGACGAGAAGAGCATGATATACCAGTTCAGGGGTGGTCTCAGAGAAGAAATCCAGCTAGCTCTTGTTCTCTTTGAGCCCTTGAGGTACGATGAGTTCTACAACATGGCATTGAAGCAAGAGGCTGCTCAACTAAGGTGTGATGCTTCCAAGAAGTGAGTCAGAGATGCTACTCCTTCTGACTCTACTCAAGTGGCCAAGCAGCAGAAGTATTGGCTTCCTCCTCCTCCGTTCCGTCAGCCATATTAGAAGAGCAAAGGTGGCAGTGGATCTTCCCACCCACCCAACCCTGGCTTTCAGAACAAGACTTCGTCTCAAGCTCCAAGATCGAGTGCTCCGTATCACCATCCGCTTTCAGAGGTCACGTGCAACAAGTGCCAACAGAAGGGTCACTATGCCAACAAATGCTTCAATCAGAGGCGTCTTCCTCCTCCTCCTGTGAGATCGGCAAGTACAGCTGTGGTCAAGCATAACCCCAAGCATGCCAAGGTCAACATGCTGAATGCAGCTCAGGCGGAGGACTCGTCAGATGTCATCATGGGTAACCTTCCTGTTAATGATATTCCCGCAAAAGTACTTTTTGACTCTGGTGTATCGCATTCCTTCATGTCATTCCCATTTGCATCAGAGAACAATTTTAGTACTAAGGAATTACCTAGAGCTATGCAAGTCGTCTCTCCGGCTAAGCGTCTGAGTTCTAGTATGATGGTTCCGGATATTTCTATCATGATGGGTGATTTCAAGTTTCTGGCTTCTCCAATGGTTCTTGGTAACTCGGATATTGATCTTATTCTTGGGATGGATTGGCTTTCTAAGCACAAGGCTCAGCTTGATTGTGTAGCCAGGCAGATTCAATTGACTCATTCGTCTGAGGATGTAATTGTCTTTGCCGCTCGGGATAATACAATCCGTCTGTTTTCTCTCAATGAGAAGGGTGAACTGGATGCTATCTCACAGATTCCAATCATTTGCGAATATCAAGACGTCTTTCCAGAAGAGCTCCCAGGAATGCCTCCGCATCGGCCAGTTGAATTCGTCATCGATCTTGAGTTTGGCACGGAACTAGTGTGCAAGCGTCCTTACAAGCTCAGACCTGAAGAGTTGAAGGAGCTGAAGAATCAACTCGATATTCAAGAGCGAATGGGTCTCATCCGACCTAGTTCTTCTCCGTGGGGTTGTGGTGTTCTTTTGTGAAGAAGAAGAAGGAACAGACCGACTTTGTGTTGACTACCATCCATTGAACAAGAAGACTATCAAGAACAAATACCCACTTCCCAACATCAACGAGTTGTTTGAACAACTCAAAGGTGCCCAAGTATTCTCCAAGCTTGATCTCCGTATGGGTTATCATCAGATTCGAATCCGTGAGCAAGATATTCCCAAGACGGCTTTCAGGACAAGCTATGGTTCATATGAATACACTGTCATGTCTTTTGGCCTCGTCAATGCTCCTCCAACTTTCTCTCGCATGATGAACTTCATCTTCAACGCCTACACCAATGATTTTATTTTGGTCTATCTCGACGACATTCTGGTCTTTTCGAAGAACAAGGAAGATCATGCCAAGCACTTGCGTTTGGTACTCGATAAGCTCAGGGAACACAAGTTCTACGCCAAGTTCTCCAAGTGTGAATTTTGGCTCGATGAGGTTCTTTATCTTGGTCATATCATCTCTGCCAAGGGCATTGCGGTGAATCCTGAGAAGGTGTCTGCAATTGTGAATTGGGAACCACCTCAGAACGTGAAGCAACTCCGTAGCTTCCTTGGTCTCGCAAGCTACTGTCGAAGATTCGTTGAAAACTTTTCAAAGATCGTGAAGCCTCTCTCAAATCTTCTCCAGAAGCACGTCAAGTACGTTTGGTCTCCGGAGTGTGACATTGCTTTCAACACTTTGAAAGAGAAATTGGTCACTGCTCCAGTTCTGACTCCTCCTGATGAATCCAAACCATACGAGGTCTTTTGCGATGCCTTTCTCCAAGGTCTTGGCGCAGTGTTGATGCAAGAGAAGAAAGTTGTAGCTTATACCTCTCGCCAGTTGAAGCCCAACGAGAAGAACTACCCCACTCATGACCTTGAGTTGGCGGCAGTTGTGCATGCTCTTTTGACTTGGAGACATCTCTTATTGGGAAGAAAAGTGGACATTTTCACTGACCACAAGAGTCTCAAGTACATCTTCACTCAGCCTAATCTCAACCTCAGGCAGACTCGATGGGTCGAAATGATTCAAGAGTATAATCCGAGTATCGAGTATACTCCAGGCAAGGCCAATGTGATTGATGACGCATTGAGCAGAAAGGCTTATTGCAACAGTCTGATTCTCAAGCCTTATCAACCCGAGCTTTGTGAAGCTTTCCGCAAACTCAATCTGCAAGTTGTTCCTCAAGGTTTCCTCGCCAACCTTCAAGTCTCTCCTACCTTGGAAGAACAGATTTGCCAAGCCCAGCTTCTTGATGCTATGGTCAAAAAGGTGAAGATTGGGATTGCCAAGAGTCAACCCAAGTACAAGTGCTACCGCCTTGATGACAAGGATACTCTCTTCTTCGAGGATCGTATTGTTGTGCCCAAAGGTGACCTTCGTAAAGTGATCATGAACGAGGCTCACAATTCTCTCCTCTCCATCCACCCTGGGAGCACGAAGATGTATCAGGACCTCAAGCAGGCTTATTAGTGGACTCGAATGAAGCGCGAGATTGCTTAGTTCGTGAATGAGTGTGATGTCTGCAGAAGAGTGAAGGCAGAACACCAAAGGCCAGCTGGTCTCCTCCAACCTCTTGCCATTCCAGAATGGAAGTTTGACCACAATGAGATGGACTTCGTGACTGGGTTTCCAAAGTCCAAATGTGGCAATGACGCTATATTCGTTGTCATCGACAAACTCACTAAAGTGGCTCATTTTCTGCCTATCAAAGAGTCAATCACTGCAGCTCAATTGGTGGAGCTCTATACCTCTCGAATTGTCTCTCTGCACGGTATTCCACAAGTGATCTCTTTAGACCGTGGCAGCATCTTTACCCCCAAGTTTTGGGATTCTTTTCAGAAGGCCATGGGCACCAACATCCGCTTCAGTACAGCTTTCCATCCTCAAACTAGCGGTCAAGTCGAGCATGTCAATCAGATTCTTGAAGATATGCTCAGGGCTTGTGTGATCTCCTTCGGCATGAAGTGGGAGGATTGTCTTCCTTATGCTGAATTCTCCTACAACAACAGTTTTCAAGCAAGTTCGGCAAGGCCCCATTTGAAATTCTGTATGGCAGGAAGTGCCGTACCCCTCTCAACTGGTCTGAAACCGGCGAACATCAACTTCTGGGAAATGACTTAATCACAGAGGCAGAGGAAATGTGCAAAGTCATTCGAGATAACCTCAAAGCAGCCCAATCCCGCCAGAAGAGCTACTATGATAGTAAGCACCGTGATTTGGCTTTCGAGATCGGAGATCATGTTTACCTCCGCGTCTCTCCAATGAAAGGTACTCCTCACTTCGGTATCAAAGGGAAGCTTGCCCCTAGATACGTGGGACCTTTCAAGATCGCCAGCAAGAGAGGCGATCTCGCCTATCAACTCGAGCTTCCTTCAAACTTTGCAAATGTGCATGACGTGTTCCATGTCTCTCAGCTCCGAAAGTGCTTTAAGACTCTTGATCGCACCGTCAACTTCCAAGACATTGAGCTCCAAGAAGATCTCTCTTATCGTGAGCACCTCGTTGCTATTCTTGAAGAGACTGAACGCAAGACTCGCAACAAGTCAATCAAATTCCTCAAAGTCAAGTGGTCACACCATTCCGACCGTGAAGCTACCTGGGAACGCGAGGATCACCTCCGTTCTGAGTACCCGGCGTTCTTTCAGTCCTAGATCTCAGGACGAGATCCTTTCGTAGTGGTGGAGTGTTGTAACACCCCGGATATGATTTTCCTTTTATGTACTCCAACTCTTGCCATTTCCGGCCTTAAGTTATTTTATTTTCTCGGGTTCGGGTTTTTGTCTCTGTGTGTTTTTGTCGTTGTCATGCATCTCATATCATGTCATCATGTGCATTGCATTTGCATACGTGTTCATCTCATGCATCCGAGCACTTTCCCCGTTGTCCGTTTTGCATTCCGGCGCCCCATTCTCCTCCGGTGGTCATTTCTACCTTTTCTTTTGTGTGTGGGGATTATACATTTCCGTATTGGACCGAGACTTGCCAAGCGGCCTTGGGTTACTATCGGTAGACCGCCTGTCAAGTTTCGTACCATTTGGACTTCGTTTGATGCTCCAACGGTTAATCGAGGGACCGAAAAGGCCTCGTGTGTGTTGCAGCCCAACAACCCTACAATTTGGCCCAAAACCCACCAAAACCCTCTCCATCATCTAGAGCGTTCGATCACGATCGCGTGGCCGAAAACCGCATCTCATTTGGACTCTCCTAGCTCCCTCTATCTATAAATAGGTGCACTCCCCCGAAAATTCTGGATCCCTAACCCTAGCCCCGCTCCTCTCCACGTGCCGGACGTGTCCGTCGGCGCCGGACAACGTCCGCCGCCACCGCCGCCCAACCGAGAGCCGCCACATGGCAGCGTCGGCCACCTCCCACCGTGCGGCCCGGCAAGCCCGCCGCGGGCCCTCTCGGCCCGTTCCCTC
>NC_057803.1:289271649-289291295 GCF_018294505.1 Triticum aestivum | reverse complement strand
GCCGAGCCCCGCCGCCGTCTGCACCAACTACGACCCCAGCTCTGGCCTCTCCTTCCTCTTCCCCGAGCTCCGGCGTCGTCCCCGCCCCCGGTGAACAGTTTCCGGTGATCCTCGTAATCCGCGCTCGGCGGGATCTAGATCTGGGAATAGATCCGGTTGACTTTTGACCCCGAAACCCTAATTATTTTGCTATGTTCATCGTGCCGTAACTTTGCATCCTTAGGTCCGTTTTGGGCATATAGCATATCAAAATGTTCGTCTCACATAGTACATCATTTCATCTCATTGCGTCATTTTCATTTGAGTTCATCTTGATGCACAAAGAATGCTATTTGAGATAATTGTCAGATCTGCTACGCCAATTAGATATTTGTCGTTTTTGCCATGATTAATGTGTGCATGATATGCCCCTGAGCTCTACATGAGTTTTGTTATATGTTTTGCCATCTATCCAGAGGTGCAACCCATGTATTTTCGTGATGTGTGTGGTGATTAGCACAAGCTTGCAAAGTGGTGCATTCGTTAATGCTGATTTCAGGGACTTAGCAATTCCACCAAGTCCTTGATCTGTTTATCTCAATATGCCATATGCTCATGTTGTTTCCTAGTGATCTGTGCCTCTTTTGAGGATGATCAGTAAGGATGTTTTGTTAATATTGTAGTGCTCTATCCATCCATGTCTTTGTTTGCAATTATGGAGCACCCTAGCTTGAGTCAATCAAGCTCTACTTTTGCTATTTCGTGAATCTGGGCAGATTGTCTACTTGTTAGCGATTTTGCCAAGGATGTTGTAGTTGATCCGTGCATGCTATGTTATTGTTCTTGCTATGTCTAGCTTGTATAATGTGTATTCTTGATGGGTGCATGCTTAGATTGTCATGACATGCTCTGTAGTGAGTGCGTCGAGCTCGTTAACATGCCTACTTGATATCTGATTTTTGCATGTTCCAGTTTTCACTAAGTCTGAGAACTGATTATGTTTTTGCCATGTTCACATGCTTGCAAATGTATTTTCTGATCCCTTTTGGCTCAAGGTCACTAAGGGATTTTTGTTAAGCTCTTTGAGTAGCTCCATGCCATGCTTTACTTTGCCATGTTCAGGCCCTGTAGCATATAGTTGTCATACTACCAAGTGTGCTACCTAATCTGAAATTCCAGACAGTGTTAATTTCACTAAGTCTGTGATCTGTTCTCCAAATGCATTTTTTTCCATACTTGTTTGAACCTGTTAATGGATGAATTGGTCGTAGCTCAGTGTTCATATTTTGTTAAGCATCATGAAAGAATACCTTCCATGTATTTTGTTGCCATGTTTGAGTGCTGTAGCATGTTCATCTTGTTGCATTTAGATGGCTACTTGCTGTAAATCGCAGACCGGTGCCATATTTGAATTGCTTGCCTTTTCCAAACCGTAACTCCGGTTCCGGCGTTCTTTATATCGTTTTCAAGCGATTTCACCTCTCCTTTCTAGTGGCACACTTGGGTTTCCAAGTTGAGGCCAGGTTCATTCATTCCTTGTCAAATCTTGCATATGCATCACATATCGCATCCCGCATAGCATACCATGTTTGCATCATGTTGTTTGAGCTTTGCACGTGGTTGATTTTGTTCCGTTTGCTTGTTTGTCTTGTTTGGGTAGAGCCGGGAGACGAGTTCACTAACGAGGAGCCCGTTGAGTTTGCTTTCGAGGATCCAGTCAACTCTGACAACTTTGCAGGCAAGATGATCATACCCTCGAAATCACTACTATCTTTGCTTTGCTAGATGCTCGCTCTTTTGCTATGCCTATGATACGATGCCTACCACTTGCTTATCATGCCTCCCAAATTGCCATGTCAAACCTCTAACCCACCATGTCCTAGCAAACCATTGATTGGCCATGTTACCGCTTTGCTCAGCCCCTCTTATAGCGTTGTTACTTGCAGGTGAAGATTGGAGACCGTCCTTGTTGGAACATTTTTTACTTGTTGGGATATCATTATATTATCATGTTATCTTAATGCATCTATATACTTGGTAAAGGGTGGAAGGCTCGGCCTCTCGCCTAGTGTTTTGTTCCACTCTTGCCGCCCTAGTTTCCGTCATATCGGTGTTATGTTCCCGGATTTTGCGTTCCTTATGCGGTTGGGTGATAATTGGAACCCCTTGATAGTTCGCCTTGATTAAAGCTTTTCCAACAATGCCCAACCTTGGTTTTACCATTTTCCACCTAGCCTCTTTTCCCCTTGGGTTTCTGGAGCCCGAGGGTCATCTTATTTAAACCCCCCCGGGCCAGTGCTCCTTTGAGTGTTTGTCCGACCGAGTAGACTGTGGGGCCACCTCGGGGTAACTTGAGGGTTGGTTTTACTCGTAGGATGTCTCATCTGAGTGTGCCCTGAGAACGAGATATGTGCAGCTCCTATCGGGATTTGTCGGCACATTCGGGCGGTGTTGCAGGATTTGTTTTAACTTGTCGAAGTGTCTTGTAGAACCGGGATACCGAGTCTGATCGGAACATCTCGGGAGGAGGTCTATTCCTTCGTTGACCGTGAGAGCTTGTCATGGGCTAAGTTGGGACTCCCCTGCAGGGATTTGAACTTTCAAAAGCCGTGCCCGCGGTTATGGGCATATGGGAATTTGTTAATGTCCGGTTGTCGATAACTTGAACCTTAACTTAATTAAAATGAATCAGCTGTGTGAGTTACCGTGATGGTCTCTTCTCAGCGGAGTCCGGGAAGTGAACACGGTGTTGGAGTAATGCTTGCCGCAGGTTATTCTCTAGTTATTTGTTCGCACTTTGCCTTCTCTTCTGGCTCTCTTTAGCGAACAGGTTAGCCACCATATATGCTAGTCGCTTGCTGCAGCTCCACATACCTTACCTTGCCTTACCTATAAACTTAAATAGTCTTGATCGCGAGGGTGCGAGATTGCTGAGTCCCTGTGGCTCACAGATTACTTCCAAACCAGATGTAGGACCTGATGACTCCGTTCCACATGACGCGCTTGAGCTCAAGTGGGAGTTCGACGAGGACTCACGCCATTACTATGTGTCTTTCCCTTATGATCAGTAGTGGTGCCCAGTTGGGACGATCGGGACCGTGTCACATGTTGGGTTGATCTTTTATTTTAGCGCCGTAGTCGGGCCATGAGTGTTTGGTTGATGTAATGCTATTTATGTACTTTGATTGACGTGGCGAGTATAAGCCAACTATGTATCTCCCCTTTTATTATCTATATATTACATGGGATGTTGTGAAGATTGCCTAACTTGCGACATTGCTTTCCATGCGGTTATGCCTCTAAGTCGTGCCTCGACACGAGGGAGATATAGCCGCATTGGGGGCGTCACAAGTTGGTAATTAGAGCCTTCCCCGACCTTAGGAGCCCCCATTGCTTGATCGTTTTTAGCAGCCGTTGTTGAGTCTAGAAAAATGTTTTTGAGTCATTTAGGAATTATATATCGGAGAGTTTAGGAATTCTTTTTACTCCCCAGTCTCCTCATCGCTCTGGTAAGGCATCCTGACGTAGAGTTTTGACTCTTCTCTTCTCAAATTTCACAAAAAAAAATTAGGATCACGCGGGTATCTTGGAATCATTCCGATGGCTTTGTGACGAGAACATTGTTCTTGGTGCCTCCTGTCTTTAGGGGTTGTGGCAGTGTCCCGGGGAGTTGAGCTCCGAGGTGTTGTCATCACAATTTTATCGTTACAGTTCTGGAATACCTAAGTTTAGTACGCCGACATCGAAAATCTCTTTTATGCAGTTTGTTGGTGAGATAACCTCGATGCCACCCAGTACTGGGGCGGGAGTTCGGGAGTATTGCCATAACTTGTATAACGGATGCTTTTCGAAGGTTGAGGTAGATGGTTTCCAAAGTTTTTCTCGGTTATGTGTTGAAGGATGGATACAGCTGGATGTAGGATTTGCTAGATTTGGGTGAGATATTATGCTTCCCCTGTATCCCCAACACCTGATTGCATAACCGGAAAGGTTCGGGAGTTTCATAGGTGGGAATTCTTGTAGCTCTAGTTATTCTTCCACGGATATTTGGTTTGAGATTGGGATTTCTTACCGAGTATTTGTTCTTGCTCCGTACCTTGTTGAGTTATTCCTCTACCTAAATTCTAAGTGGCTTCTCAATTTATGGATATGTGACCATTTCAAGTGGAATGCATTCGTTCTTATGTTCGGGTGTGAAGACTATATGTTGCAATTTCAACCCGTTTGATTCAGCTTCATTTTATCTGTCAATGTGCTAACGGTTGTCACCCTCTTCAGGATGGCTCCCGCTAAGAGCAGCAATCCGAATCAGAATCAGGATCCGCCACCACCTCCACCCCCTCCCGAGGCATGGCAAGCTGTGATGGCCGCAACCAATGCAAACACACAGTTGATCATGCAAGTTCTTCAAGAGCGCAATCAAGCGAACCAAGGCAACCAAGGCAATAATCAGAATATCTTTGCTACACTCAACCAGTTCCTTGCTAACGGGCCAACGACTTTCAACAATTGTGTTGAGGCAACTGATGCTGATGATTGGCTCGTGGATCTGTGCAAGCATTTCGAGTGCAGTAACATCAGGCTTGAGGACTTTGTCAAGTTCGCTTCCTTCCAACTCAAAGACCAAGCTGCAGAATGGTTCCAGCAGTACCAGGATTCAAGAGGAGGCCGTGTGATTACTTGGGATGAATTCCGTCAAGATTTCAAAGCTCATCATATTCCTCAGAGCATGGTTGAAAGCAAGCGTGAGGAATTCCGCAACCTGAAGCAAGGCTCTTTGTCTGTCTATGACTACAACAAGTTGTTTCAGAAGCTCGCCCGCTTTGCTAAGTAGGACGTCCCTGACGAGACGAGCATGATATACCAGTTCAGGGTGGTCTCAGAGAAGAAATCCAGCTAGCTCTTGTTCTCTTTGAGCCCTTGAGGTATGATGAGTTCTACAACATGGCATTGAAGCAAGAGGCTGCTCAACTGAGGTGTGATGCTTCCAAGAAGCGAGTCAGAGATGCTACTCCTTCTTCCTCTACTCAAGTGGCCAAGCAGCAGAAGTATTGGCTTCCTCCTCCTCCGTCCCGTCAGCCGTATCAGAAGAGCAAAGGTGGCAGTGGATCTTCCCACCCACCCAACCCTGGCTTTCAGAACAAGACTTCGTCTCAAGCTCCAAGATCGAGTGCTCCGTATCACCATCCGCTTTCAGAGGTCACGTGCAACAAGTGCCAACAGAAGGGTCACTATGCCAACAAATGCTTCAATCAAAGGCGTCTTCCTCCTCCTCCTCCTGTGAGATCGGCAAGTACAGCTGTGGTCAAGCATAACCCCAAGCACGCCAAGGTCAACATGCTGAATGCAGCTCAGGCGGAGTACTCGTCAGATGTCATCATGGGTAACCTTCCTGTTAATGATATTCCCGCAAAAGTACTTTTTGACTCTGGTGCATCGCATTCCTTCATGTCATTCCCATTTGCATCAGAGAACAATTTTAGTACTAAGGCATTACCTAGAGCTATGCAAGTCGTCTCTCCGGCTAAGCGTTTGAGTTCTAGTATGATGGTTCTGGATATTTCTACCATGATGGGTGATTTCAAGTTTCTGGCTTCTCCAATGGTTCTTGGTAACTCGGATATTGATCTTATTCTCGGGATGGATTGGCTTTCTAAGAACAAGGCTCAGCTTGATTGTGCAGCCAGGCAGATTCAATTGACTCATTCGTCTGAGGATGTAATTGTCTTTGCCGCTCGAGATAATACGATCCGTCTGTTTTCTCTCAATGAGAAGGGTGAACTAGATGCTATCTCATAGATTCCAGTCGTTTGCGAATATCAAGACGTCTTTCCAGAAGAGCTCCCAGGAATGCCTCCGCATCGGCCAGTTGAATTCATCATCGATCTTGAGCCTGGCACGGAACTAGTGTGCAAGTGTCCTTACAAGCTCAGACCTGAAGAGTTGAAGGAGCTGAAGAAGCAACTCGATATTCAAGAGCGATTGGGTCTCATCCGACCTAGTTCTTCTCCGTGGGGTTGTGGTGTTCTTTTTGTGAAGAAGAAGGATGGAACGGACCGACTTTGTGTTGACTACCGTCCATTGAACAAGAAGACTATCAAGAACAAATACCCACTTCCCAACATCAAAGAGTTGTTCGAACAACTCAAAGGTGCCCAAGTATTCTCCAAGCTTGATCTCCGTATGGGTTATCATCAAATTCGAATCCGTGAGCAAGATATTCCCAATACGGCTTTCAGGACAAGCTATGGTTCATATGAATACACTGTCATGTCTTTTGGCCTCGTCAACGCTCCTCCGACTTTCTCTCGCATGATGAACTTCATCTTCAACGCCTACACCAATGATTTTATTTTGGTCTATCTCGACGACATTCTGGTCTTTTCGAAGAACAAGGAAGATCATGCCAAGCACTTGCGTTTGGTACTCGATAAGCTCAGGGAACACAAGTTCTACGCCAAGTTCTCCAAGTGTGAATTTTGGCTCGATGAGGTTCTTTATCTTGGTCATATCATCTCTGCCAAGGGCATTGCGGTGAATCCTGAGAAGGTGTCTGCAATTGTGAATTGGGAACCACCTCAGAACGTGAAGCAACTCCGTAGCTTCCTTGGTCTCGCAAGCTACTGTTGAAGATTCATTGGAAACTTTTCAAAGATCGTGAAGCCTCTCTGTAGGATCGAAAGTATGTCTAGAGGGGGGGTGATTAGACTACTTGACCAAATAAAAACTTAACCTTTTCCCAATTTTTGTTCTTGGTAGATTTTAGCTATTGTAGGACAAGTCAAGCAATCATCACACAATTCAAGCAAGCATGCAAAGAGTATATTGGCAGCGGAAAGTAAAGCATGCAACTTGCAAGAATGTAAAGGGAAGGGTTTGGAGAATTCAAACGCAATTGGAGACACGGATGTTTTTCCCGTGGTTCGGATAGGTGGTGCTATCCTACATCCACGTTGATGGAGACTTCAACCCACGAAGGGTAACGATTGCGTGAGTCCATGGAGGGCTCCACCTACGAAGGGTAATGGTTGCACGAGTCCACGGAGGGCTCCACCCACGAAGGGTAATGGTTGCGCGAGTCCACGGAGGGCTCCACCCACGAAGGGTCCACGAAGAAGCAACCACCCACGAAGGGTCCACGAAGAAGCAACCACCCACGAAGGGTCCACGAAGAAGCAACCTTGTCTATCCCACCATGGCCATCGCCCACGAAGGACTTGCCTCACTAGCAGTAGATCTTCACGAAGTAGGCGATCTCCTTGCCCTTACAAACTCCTTGGTTCAACTCCACAATCTTGTCGGAGGCTCCCAAGTGACACCTAGCCAATCTAGGAGACACCACTCTCCAAGAAGTAACAAATGGTGTGTTGATGATGAACTCCTTGCTCTTGTGCTTCAAATGATAGTCTCCCCAACACTCAACTCTCTCTCATAGGATTTGGATTTTGTGGAAAGAAGATTTGAGTGGAAAGCAACTTGGGGAAGGCTAGAGATCAAGATTCATATGGTAGGAATGGAATATCTTGGTCTCAACACATGAGTAGGTGGTTCTCTCTCAGAACATATGAGTTGGAATTGTGTATGTGTTCTGATGGCTCTCTCCATGAATGAAGAGGAGCTGGAGGGGTATATATAGCCTCCACACAAAATCCAACCGTTACACACAGTTTTCCAATCTCGGTGGGACCGAATCAACAAACTCGGTCGGACCGAAAAGGTAAACCTAGTGACCGTTAGAGATTTTCGGTGGGACTGGCATGCAACTCGGTACGACTGATATGGTTAGGGTTTGGGCATAACGTAATCTCGGTGAGACCGATTACACAAACTCGGTGAGACCGAGTTTGGTAATAAGCTAACCAGAGAGTTGGTCAGGCAAACTCGGTGGGACCGATTTGCTCTTTCGGTGAGACCGAAAAGTTACAAAAGGGAAACAAAGAGTTTACATTGCAATCTCGGTGGGACCGATTCGCTCTTTCGGTGAGACCGAAAAGTTACGAAAGGGAAACAAAGAGTTTGCAATCCCATCTCAGTGAGACTGAGATCCCTATCGGTAGAACCGAATTGCTAGGGTTTGGTAGTGGCTTATGACAAGTGAAACTCGGTGGCGCCGGATAGAAAGAATCGATAGGACTGAGTTTGGCTTAGGGTTTAGGTCATATGTGGATATGGGAAAGTAGTTGAGGGTTTTGGAGCATATCACTAAGCACATGAAGCAAGAGGCTCATTAAGCAACACCTCATCCCTCCTTGATAGTATTGGCTTTTCCTAAAGACTCAATGTGATCTTGGATCACTAAAATATAAAATGAAGAGTCTTGAGCTTTTGAGCTTGAGCCAATCCTTTGTCCTTAGCATTTTGAGGGTTCCACTTTCACATCCATGCCATGCCAATCATTGAGCTTTCCTGAAATAGTCATCTTGGAATAGCATTAGCTCAATGAGCTATATGTTGTTATGAATTACCAAAACCACCTAGGGATAGTTGCACTTTCAATCTCCCCCTTTTTGGTAATTGATGACAACATATAGATCAAAGCTTCGACAAATGATAATAAGCATGAAATATATCGTCACTTTGAGAAGTATGTGACAAGTAAGAGCTCCCCCTAAATTTGTGCATATTTAAAATTTGCTTTGGACTGCAAATGCACAAAGAGTTAGAGTCATGGGTTACTCTTCCATGTCACATACATCTTGGTGGAGCGCTTAAAATGATAAGAATGAAATACATGCACTCATCACCAAGAATAGTGAATGATCACATAAGATAGATAAGATGATAATATTAAGCAAACATTAAGTGTAGCTTATGATCAAACACATGATCATCAATGTCTCACGAGCAATGACATAGTATCTCACACAAAAGCAAACAAAGTTCGAAAAACCACCAAATAAAACAAGAGAGAATAAAAGCAACACTCTCTCTCGAAGCCTATGATCTATACATTTTCTCCCCCTTTGGCAACAAGTTACCAAAAAGTTCCTAGAAAATGCATAGTGCTAAGTCAACACTCAGGCTTGATCTTCAGGTGGTGGTGGAGGCCGGAGCACTCCAAGGACGAAGCCTTCTGTAGACGTGGTCGGAGTCGAGGCTGAAGTGGACACTGGAGCTGGTGGAACTGAGGCTGTAGCTGGTGCAGACGTGGTGGCTCTGGGGTCAGCAACTGGCACTGCAGACGACCTCGGACCTTGTGGCACTCTGGCAAAGGCATCAGTTGTAGTCTTGCCTCTCCTCTCCTGCATGTCATCCTGGAGCTACTCCACTGCAGTCTGAATCTCTATCACTTTGACATCCAAGTCATAGAACTTTTGTTCCATGATCCTCTCTAAGCTTGCCTGGTTCTGAGTTAGGGTGGCTAGTCCTTGCTCAATCTGCAGGGTGGATGCAATCAAGTAACCAAGCTGCTCTTGTTTGGTTTTCAGGAAATATTCAGATGCCTCCTCTTGAGTAGGCATCTTGGCAGCTTTCTCC
Source organism: Triticum aestivum (assembly GCF_018294505.1). Classification (NCBI taxonomy): domain Eukaryota; kingdom Viridiplantae; phylum Streptophyta; class Magnoliopsida; order Poales; family Poaceae; genus Triticum; species Triticum aestivum. The sequence goes on along the minus strand of NC_057803.1, from coordinate 289,281,839 downwards.
TTCCTCGCCTTCTCCTTCTTGGCTTGTGCTTGAACGGATGATGGTTCATTCTCATGCATGACAACCTGATTATCTTCAAAATCTGGATGAATGGGCAGGTGTTCCTTGTCCAATAAGTATGTGCCCATGCCCATCTTAGAGTTGATGAGCTCCTGAATCTGTGGGGCATATCCACGGCTCCTCTTCTGGTCTGCTGCTGTCCCCTTGATTGTTTCAACCATAAGGCTCATGACTTTGAATTTCTGTGGCACGTCAAAGATATGAAGCAAGTTGATCGCATGGCCCCTGATCATCTTGTGATCTCCAGACTTGGGCAATAGGGTGTGCCTAAGAATCCAGTTGATGGTTGGCAGCCCTGACAGAAGATAGTGTACTGAGCCAAACTTGAACGTATCAAGTGCTTCATTTGGAATCTCCTTGTACATGTTTGACATTGAGTTGTGGTCCATCTTCTTCTTGGCATAAATGTCCAAGTCATCGTCATGCTCTTCTGGGGCATTAATCAGCTGAGCCCATTCAACAACAGTAGACTGGTACCTCGTACCCTCTGACATCCATACAATCCTGCCATCTGGATAGAAATGGGCTGTGGAGTAGAACTGCATGATGAGTTCCTCGTTCCACTTTGTGAGCTTCTGCCCAACAAAGTCCTCTACTCCACATGCCTTGAAGCTGTCCTGCACTCCAGGGTAGTACTCTTCGTTGTCCTTGATGTATTGCCAATCAACCCATCTCATATCACAGACAATTGGCTTCTTGTCTAGCAGCACTGTCTCATAAAAGTCTTGCTGCTCCTTGGTGTGAAACCTATAGTCAACTGTAGTCCTTCTCCTTGAAGCATACGGGTCTGCTTCTCTCCACTTCCGGAGCCCTGAATCTCTCCCGAGTTTCATATCCTCAGCCACAGGATGAGCATTGTTGTGGTTTGGGATCTTGGGCTTGAGCTTTATAAGAATATTCTCTTCTTCTTCTTCTTCTTCTGCAGCTTCAGGCACTGGGGCCTTGTTCTTCTCAGTAGCTGGGATGCTTCTTGTGTTCCTCTGGCTTTGGCTTTGGAGCTGGCTTGGCCTTGGAAGCAGCTGCCCCTGTTCTTATGGCATCACCCATCAGCTTGGGTGCCTTAGGTGCTGGTGCAGCTACCTCTTCTTCTTCCTCCTCATCTTCCATGATGGAAGCCTTGCCAAGCACTCTGGCTACAGTTTTCTTCACCCTTTCTTTCCTCTTCTTGCCTTCAGCAGCAACTGGCTCAATGGGAGTGGGCTTCTCAGTTGAAGCTCTGGCCTTTGACATAGGCTGCCTACCTGCTGGCCTTTTGATCTTCATCCCTGGTTTTATGCCCTGTGCTGGCTCAACTCTCTTGGAAGTTGCTTCCTCTTCTGCCACATAATCCTCATCTTCTGAGTCTGAGGTTCTCTTCTTTCTCTGTCTTGTGGCAGCTTTAGGCAGATTGCTAGGGGTGCTCCTGCTGCCATCATCTGAGGAACTTGAGGGACTAGTGCCCTCACTCATCTGCACTTGCTGCTCTGACAAGTTCTGGCTATCACTTTGGTCTGACATGATGCAAACTCTGACTGCTGACCCTGTGAATAGGTTATAGAAGAGATAGAGTGGATAAGCATCACAAAATGCAGAGATTTTTGCAAAAGAATAATTCAAAAACTTAGTTTTAGTTTCCCACTGAAATCATCTCGGATCTACCGATTTCTAAACTCGGTGATACTGAAGCAGTTTTGGCACCTAAACTAGTGAACTCGGTCAGACCGAGTCATAGTTCAGTGGCACCGAGACTGCTAGGGTTTCACAGAGTTCCAAAATCGGTCACACCGATAAGTAATTCTCGGTCAGACCGAGTCTCACTTGTGCAATGGCATAAGCCAAATCGGTGGGACCGAGTTTTTCAACTCGGTGGGTCCGAGATGGTTTCGGCGGAAACCTAACCCTAAAATTTTCGAATTAAACCTAATCTACGAGTTCATTGACTGGATAGAAGTTTAACAAACGTGGCAAGAATCATGATGATCACAATATGCTAAGAATCGGATTGGGGAATAGCACAAAGATCGAGTCCATACCCTAGTTCGGCGGAGACTCGCTACGGCGGCAACGGCGGGGTTGAATTTCCGTTGACGGCGACGGAGACTAGCGACTGGAGGCGGCTGGCGGCGAGGAGACGATCCGGAGACCAAGTTGGCAGAGCAGGCTATCACGCGGGCGAAGGGGTTCGGAGAAATTTCCAAATTTTTGCCCGTGACTATATATAGCCCGACCCTGTCGGTGTGACCGAGTGGAACAACTCGGTGGCACCGAGATGCAAAACTGTATACAGTTGTTGCAACTCGATGTGACCGAATGGTTCAAATCGGTTGCACCGAGATCGAAAACCTAGATGAACTTAATGATCTCGGTAGGACCGAAAGTAGGGTATCGGTCAGACCGAGAATCATAAAGAGGTTTTGGAAGTTTAAGTCTATGACGAATCGGGGACTCCGAGCGCTCCTCACACAGAGTGGTTCGAATCTGACTTGATCAAATTTTGTGATGTAGCATGAATAGAGTTTGAGACGAGAAAAGCATAGATAGCTAGAGGAGGTTCTTAGGCATTCTTGTCCATCCACTTGGCAAAAGGAAATAAAACCAAACAATCAAAACAACAAGTGGATGTCCTCGAATGAGTAAAATATGCAACCAGCATGCTCACACAATAAGATGGCAAATGAAATATGTGACAAGGCATGCACAACCAATTCTAGCATCTATCAAGCAATTTGTGATGACAAGGTCATCTATATATGAGTATATTGACTTAGGAGTCAAGTGAGAACACTTGATCATAGGTCATACTCATTGTTTAAGCTCAAGTGGGGTTACCACTTTTACATAAAGCATTGTTGTGTTCACATATTTAGAGTTGCTTTAGCTCAAGTCTTAGACTAAAGCTCCCCCTAGATGTGATATCCCCCCTTAGAGGGATGAACTAACCTCAGGTTTTGTCGATGATGACTTCATGTAGATGTTGAAGATGTGGATGCTCAATGTTGATGTAGATCACTTGGAGCTATCCATTTGAGTGAATTGCACTTTCAATACCTACATGGGTTAGTCCCACAAGGAACAAACAAGGATATCCATAGACATAGAGTGATGCACACACAAGATGATGTCCATGAAAACTTTTAGGTTACCTCGTCCCTTGTCTTACCAACAAGAGGGTTTGTGACTCCTTGAACTAGTGCAAGATGTGGAAGTTGATTGCACTTGTTCTTGCCAAAATGATAAGAGTGATGTATGTTGGCGGAGTCACCCTCAAGAACTCTCTAGTTCTTCTTCTTTTGGATCCACACCATCTTGATGGGAATCCTTGGAGTTGTAGTCGTACTTGATGAAGTGGAACTTGAAGTAGTCTTGGGAATCCACTTGACTAAGGTCTTAGGAGCTTCTTCAAATGCATCAATTTCCTCTTGAAGCTTGTCCTTGCCTTTTTGCTTGTAGTCTTGTGGTGGAAGATCATCTTGAGCTTGTGTCCCCTTGAAAGAAGTATCATACTTCTCTTGTTGAGGAACAAACTTTGTCTTGGGGTATTGATCTTCTTCCCACTCAACTCCATTGGCATTGAACTTTCGTTCAAAACCAACACTTTGATTCTTCCGGTGCATTCCTTGCTTGCGCACAATTTCCTCGAATTGCTTACTCCCGGCAAGGCTTTTGTACACTCCTTTCTCTATAATTCTCTTCAATAAGCTATTTTCTTGCTCAAGTGTAACTTGGCTAAGAGAATCATTAGTGGAATCAAGAGAACTACTAGAAGCAACAATATTGGATTTAGCATGATCATTGTTACTGCTAGAGGAAGAATCTTTCTTGTTCTTGTTACTAGACTTGACTTGAGGCATGCAAGTGGATAAGAGTGAACGCTTGGCAATGTAAGAAGAACTTTTCTTGCGGAGATCATCATTGATTGCTTTTAAGAACTCATCCTCTTGCTCAAGATTGAGCTTTTCAAAGCGTAATTTCTCATGAGCTCTTAAAAGTTCTCGATGATCTTCGAAGATAGTTTCATGAGCTAACTTAAGAGTGTTTAGTTCTTAGTTAGAGCCTCAATCTTCTCCTTATCATTGTCATTCATTTTATCTTTATTAGCATGATTAATTGACGTTTCATCATAGTATTCATCACTAGAGTTGTCAACAAGCAAATCATCACCTAACAAGTCATCTTCATCACTATTGAAATCAACATACTCGGGATGTGTTACCTTAGGACCTTTGGCCATGAAGCATCTTCTAATTCCTTCATTTGGTGAGTCAAATATGTCGTAGGAGTTGGTTGACACAAGTGCTAGACCGGCAACACCTTCATCTTGAGTATCTTCGGAGTCGGAGTGATAACTTCTCTCGGAGTGGCTGTTGGAGTCGGAGCCGGATACCCATTCACCAACATGAGCTTGATGTCTTCGTTTTGTGTAGCTCCTTGATGATTTTTCCTTCCTCTCAGAATCCTTGCTTCTCCGTGAGTATCTTCGTTCATAACGATCATCTCTACTCCTTCTCTCTCTTGGTGGTGATTCTTTGCTTCTTCTTTCTGGAGAATCTTCTCTTCTCTTGTAGGGAGCCATACACTCATTGGAATAGTGTCCGGGTCTTCCACAACTGTAGCAGTTTTGCTCTCGACTAGAAGATCTTTTGTCATTGTAGGACCTTGACTTGAAGCTTCTATCTTTGCTTCTACTCTTGTATAACTTGTTGAAGTTCTTCACCATTAAGCTCAATTCTTCATTGAAGTTTTGTTTCTCACTTGATGATTTAGGGGCTTCACACGAGGCTTTGTAGGCACCACTTGATTTGTTGTGAAGTTCCTCTTTATCCTTAAGTGACATCTCATGAGCAACAATTCTTCCAATCACCTCCGTTGGCTTGAGATCTTTGTAATTGGGCATCATTTGGATCAATGTGCACACGGTATCATATTTTCCATCCAAGGCTCTTAGAATCTTCTTGATGATGAATCTATCGGTCATCTCTTCACTTCCTAAGCCGGCAATCTCATTTGTGATGAGAGCAAGCCTAGAGTACATTTCAGCGACACCTTCACCATCCTTCATTTTGAACTTGTCAAGTTGACTTTGAAGCACATCCAACTTGGATTCCTTGACGGAGTCGGTACCTTCGTGCATATCAATCAAAGTGTCCCAAATTTCCTTTGCATTCTCAAGACGGCTGATTTTGTTGAATTCTTCGGGGCACAATCCGTTGAAGAGAATATCACAAGCTTGAGCATTGTATTGCAACATCTTCAACTCATCCGCAGTAGCTTCACGGTTTGGTTCTTTCCCATCAAAGAAGTCACCTTGCAAACCAACACACACAATAGCCCAAACGGCGGGGTTATGTCCAAGAATATGCATTTTCATTTTATGCTTCCAACTAGCAAAATTAGTACCATCAAAGTAAGGACCTCTACGGTGATAATTTCCCTCGCTAGACGCCATACTCTCCTAGGTTGTGAAACCAAGGCTATGACCACCAAAAGCTATGGAGATCAAAGCAAATGGAGACCAAAGCTCTGATACCACTTGTAGGATCGAAAGTATGTCTAGAGGGGGGTGATTAGACTACTTGACCAAATAAAAACTTAACCTTTTCCCAATTTTAGTTCTTGGCAGATTTTAGCTATTGTAGGACAAGTCAAGCAATCATCACACAATTCAAGCAAGCATGCAAAGAGTATATTGGCAGCGGAAAGTAAAGCATGCAACTTGCAAGAATGTAAAGGGAAGGGTTTGGAGAATTCAAATGCAATTGAAGACACGGATGTTTTTCCCGTGGTTCGGATAGGTGGTGCTATCCTACATCCACGTTGATGGAGACTTCAACCCACGAAGGGTAACGGTTGCGCGAGTCCACGGAGGGCTCCACCCACGAAGGGTAATGGTTGCGCGAGTCCACGGAGGGCTCCACCCACGAAGGGTAATGGTTGCGCGAGTCCACGGAGGGCTCCACCCACGAAGGGTCCATGAAGAGGCAACCACCCACGAAGGGTCCACGAAGAAGCAACCACCCACGAAGGGTCCACGAAGAAGCAACCTTGTCGATCCCACCATGGCCATCGCCCACGAAGGACTTGCCTCACTAGCAGTAGATCTTCACGAAGTAGGTGATCTCCTTGCCCTTACAAACTCCTTGGTTCAACTCCACAATCTTGTCGGAGGCTCCCAAGTGACACCTAGCCAATCTAGGAGACACCGCTCTCCAAGAAGTAACAAATGGTGTGTTGATGATGAACTCCTTGCTCTTGTGCTTCAAATGATAGTCTCCCCAACACTCAACTCTCTCTCATAGGATTTGGATTTTGTGGAAAGAAGATTTGAGTGGAAAGCAACTTGGGGAAGGCTAGAGATCAAGATTCATATGGTAGGAATGGAATATCTTGGTCTCAACACATGAGTAGGTGGTTCTCTCTCAGAACATATGAGTTGGAATTGTGTATGTGTTCTGATGGCTCTCTCCACGAATGAAGAGGAGCTGGAGGGGTATATATAGCCTCCACACAAAATCCAACCGTTACACACAGTTTTCCAATCTCGGTGGGACCAAATCAACAAACTCGGTCGGACCGAAAAGGTAAACCTAGTGACTGTTAGAGATTTTCGGTGGGACTGACATGCAACTCGATATGACCGATATGGTTAGGGTTTGGGCATAACGTAATCTCGGTGAGACCGATTACACAAACTCGGTGAGACCGAGTTTGGTAATAAGCTAACCAGAGAGTTGGTCAGGCAAACTCGGTGGGACCGATTTGCTCTTTCGGTGAGACCGAAAAGTTACAAAAGGGAAACAAAGAGTTTACATTGCAATCTCGGTGGGACCGATTCGCTCTTTCGGTGAGACCGAAAAGTTACGAAAGGGGAACAGAGAGTTTGCAATCCCATCTCGGTGAGACCGAGATCCCTATCGGTAGAACCGAATTGCTAGGGTTTGGCAGTGGCTTATGACAAGTGAAACTCGGTGGCGCCGGATAGAAAGAATTGGTAGGACCGAGTTTGGCTTAGGGTTTAGGTCATATGTGGATATGGGAAAGTAGTTGAGGGTTTTGGAGCATATCACTAAGCACATGAAGCAAGAGGCTCATTAAGCAACACCTCATCCCTCCTTGATAGTATTGGCTTTTCCTAAAGACTCAATGTGATCTTGGATCACTAAAATATAAAATGAAGAGTCTTGAGCTTTTGAGCTTGAGACAATCCTTTGTCCTTAGCATTTTGAGGGTTCCACTTTCACATCCATGCCATGCCAATCATTGAGCTTTCCTGAAATAGTCATCTTGGAATAGCATTAGCTCAATGAGCTATATGTTGTTATGAATTACCAAAACCACCTGGGGATAGTTGCACTTTCACTCTCTCAAATCTTCTCCAGAAGCACGTCAAGTACATTTGGTCTCCGGAGTGTGACATTGCTTTCAACAGTTTGAAAGAGAAATTGGTCACTGCTCCAAATCTGACTCCTCCTGATGAATCCAAACCGTATGAGGTCTTTTGCGATGCCTCTCTCCAAGGTCTTGGCGCAGTGTTGATGCAAGAGAAGAAAGTTGTGGCTTATACCTCTCGCCAGTTGAATCCCAACGAGAAGACCTACCCCACTCATGACCTTGAGTTGGCGGCAGTTGTGCATGCTCTTTTGACTTGGAGACATCTCTTATTGGGAAGAAAAGTGGACATTTTCACTGACCACAAGAGTCTCAAGTACATCTTCACTCAGCCTAATCTCAACCTCAGGCAGACTCGATGGGTCTAAATGATTCAAGAGTATAATCCGAGTATCGAGTATACTCCAGGCAAGGCCAATGTGATTGCTGACGCATTGAGTAGAAAGGCTTATTGCAACAGTCTGATTCTCAAGCCTTATCAACCCGAGCTTTGTGAAGCTTTCCGCAAACTCAATCTGCAAGTTGTTCCTCAAGGTTTCCTCGCCAACCTTCAAGTCTCTCCTACCTTGGAAGAACAGATTTGCCAAGCCCAGCTTATTGATGCTATGGTCAAAAAGTTGAAGATTGGGATTGCCAAGAGTCAACCCAAGTACAAGTGCTACCGCCTTGATGACAAGGATACTCTCTTCTTCGAGGATCGTATTATTGTGCCCAAAGGTGACCTTTGTAAAGTGATCATGAACGAGGCTCACAATTCTCTCCTCTCCATCCACCCTGGGAGCACGAAGATGTATCAGGACCTCAAGCAGGCTTATTGGTGGACTCGAATGAAGCGCGAGATTGCTTAGTTCGTGAATGAGTGTGATGTCTGCAGAAGAGTGAAGGCAGAACACCAAAGGCCAGCTGGTCTCCTCCAACCTCTTGCCATTCCAGAATGGAAGTTTGACCACATTGAAATGGACTTCGTGACTGGGTTTCCAAAGTCCAAACGTGGCAATGACGCTATATTCGTTGTCATCGACAAACTCACTAAAGTGGCTCATTTTCTGCCTATCAAAGAGTCAATCACTGCAGCTCAATTGGCGGAGCTCTATACCTCTCGAATTGTCTCTCTGCACGGTATTCCACAAGTGATCTCTTCAGACCGTGGCAGCATCTTTACCTCCAAGTTTTGGGATTCTTTTCAGAAGGCCATGGGCACCAACATCCGCTTCAGTACAACTTTCCATCCTCAAACTAGCGGTCAAGTCGAGCGTGTCAATCAGATTCTTGAAGATATGCTCAGGGCTTGTGTGTTCTCCTTCGGCATGAAGTGGGAGGATTGTCTTCCTTATGCTGAATTCTCCTACAACAACAGTTTTCAAGCAAGTTCGGGCAAGGCCCCATTTGAAATTCTGTATGGCAGGAAGTGCCGTACCCCTCTCAACTGGTCTGAAACCGGCGAACATCAACTTCTGGGAAATGACTTAATCACAGAGGCAGAGGAAATGTGCAAAGTCATTCGAGATAACCTCAAAGCAGCCCAATCCCGCCAGAAGAGCTACTATGATAGTAAGCACCGTGATTTGGCTTTCGAGATCGGAGATCATGTTTACCTCCGCGTCTCTCCAATGAAAGGTACTCATCGCTTCGGTATCAAAGGGAAGCTTGCCCCTAGATATGTGGGACCTTTCAAGATCGTCAGCAAGAGAGGCGATCTCGCCTATCAACTCGAGCTTCCTTCAAACTTTGCAAATGTGCATGACGTGTTCCATGTCTCTCAGCTCCGAAAGTGCTTTAAGACTCTTGATCGCACCGTCAACTTCCAAGACATTGAGCTCCAAGAAGATCTCTCTTATCGTGAGCACCTCGTTGCTATTCTTGAAGAGACTGAACGCAAGACTCGCAACAAGTCAATCAAATTCCTCAAAGTCAAGTGGTCACACCATTCCGACCGTGAAGCTACCTGGGAACGCGAGGATCACCTCCGTTCTGAGTACCCGGCGTTCTTTCAGTCCTAGATCTCAGGACGAGATCCTTTCGTAGTGGTGGAGTGTTGTAACACCCCAGATATGATTTTCCTTTTATGTACTCCAACTCTTGCTGTTTCCGGCCTTAAGTTATTTTATTTTCTCGGGTTCGGGTTTTTGTCTCTGTGTGTTTTTGTCGTTGTCATGCATCTCATATCATGTCATCATGTGCATTGCATTTGCATACGTGTTCATCTCATGCATCCGAGCACTTTCCCCGTTGTCCATTTTGCATTCCGGCGCCCCGTTCTCCTCCGGTGGTCATTTCTACCTTTTCTTTCTTTTGTGGGGATTATACATTTCTGTAATGGACCGAGACTTGCCAAGCGGCCTTGGTTTACTACCGGTAGACCGCCTGTCAAGTTTCGTACCATTTGGACTTCGTTTGATGCTCCAACGGTTAACCGAGGGACCGAAAAGGCCTCGTGTGTGTTGCAGCCCAACAGCCCTACAATTTGGCCCAAAACCCACCAAAACCCTCTCCATCATCTAGAGCGTTCGATCACGATCGCGTGGCCGAAAACCGCACCTCATTTGGACTCTCCTAGCTCCCTCTATCTATAAATAGGTGCACTCCCTCGAAAATTCTGGATCCCTAACCCTAGCCCCGCTCCTCTCCGCGCGCCGGACGTGTCCGTCGGCGCCGGACAACGTCCGCCGCCACCGCCGCCCAACCGAGAGCCGCCACATGGCAGCGTCGGCCACCTCCCACCGCGCGGCCCGGCAAGCCCGCCGCGGGCCCTCTCGGCACGTTCC
>NC_057803.1:288802195-288916810 GCF_018294505.1 Triticum aestivum | reverse complement strand
TGGGCTCGGCGGGCTTCGGCGGCGGTGGGCGGCGGGCGGAGACTGGTTGCGGGCGGCGGCACGGACGCGTCCGGCCCGATAGAAGATTCTACTAAATTCACAGAACAAAGTCCCTTACTGATCATGAGCCAAAAAGGCAAAGAAGATATGATGGCACCCATGTAAACATGGCAAGTTTTATTAATAGTTTCAGACTTCACAGAAAACAGAGCATGGCATAAACAGCATTATGAAGGCATGTTTGCGAGCTAAAACCACTCATCACAAAGCCTTGCATGACAAAACAAGCATACCAACAGCAAGGCTACATGCTCATGAAGCTAACCATGGCAAGAGCAAGTTCATAGTATGCATGGATCACTCGCAACAACCATGGTAAAATTGATTAACATGTAAACAATCTGCCAGGAGCATTTTATAGCAAAAGTAGAGCAAGATTTGGACATGCTAGGTCACTCATAAGTGCAAACAGGGGCATGGATGGATATAGCATAACCATATGTTCAAAACACCCTTACTGAAGAAACTCAAAACAAGCATGGATCTCATTGTAGCATCATCTTTACATGGCATAAAAATAACAGCAGGCACAAGACTTAGCAAAATCCTAAGTCACTGAAATCAGCCATATCACGAGGCCTAGTTTGCATGCTTGTGCTAGTCACCACATAGATCACAAAAATACATGGCAAGCACCCCTGTAATGATAGAATGGCATAGTTCGAAACACATGTAGAGCTCATGCCCATATGAAGCACACATCAAATGTGACAAAAATGACAAAACATCATAATCTACTAAGTAACAGGAGTAAAGAATTTATAGCACTCTTGCATCAATGATTTGGGCATCAAGATGAACTCAAACAAGCATGCCACAATGTTATGAAATTAAGAGCATCTCCCAGTGATCATTTTGATATCTCATATGCATGAAACGGAGCTACGGTCATGGAGATATGCGGCAGAGAGCAGAGGCACAAAATGTTACAGAGATAAGGACTTAGAGAAAAAAAAACCTCTCAGATCTAGGGTTTGACTTTGGCACGGAAAACGAGGTTCGACGGGGAGGCGGCCGGAGTCGGAGACGTCGCAGGAGAGGCTCGAGGGCGGCGGATCGGGGGCCGGGGAGGCCGGATCCGGCAGAAGGAGGGCCGGCGGCAGTGATCCGGGCGACGCGGCACCGGGGACCGGGCGGCGGGAACGGCCAGAGTCGTCGCGGAGCGGCGGTGGTCGACGGCGAGGTGAGCGGCAAGGGGCGACGACGGCGAGGTGTGGGAGGCGACGCTGGGGCGCAAGCGCGGAGGAGGCGGCGGGGCGCGCGGCAGCGTACGGGCCCGCTGGGGCCGGCGATGGGCTTGGCGGCGGTGGGCGGCGAGGAGCCACGTGGCGAGCGGAGACTAGTTGCGGGCAGTGGCGCGGACACGTCCGGCTTGATCAGGACGTGTCTGACGGCGGAGAGTAGCGGGGCTAGTGTTTTGGACCGCGAATTTGGACGGGGTGCACATATTTATAGCTAGGAGGAGGTAGGAGTGTCCAAATGGAGTGTAGTTTTCACCCACGCGATCGTGATCCGACGACGGAGGACATGGGAATGGTTTAGCTGGGTTATTGGGCCGTTTTGGAGGGGTGTTGGGCTGCAACACACAAGAGGCCTTCGCAGTTACCCAGTTACTCGTTGGAGCATCAAATGGACTCCAAATGACACGAAATTTGACAGGCGGTCTACTGGTGGTGTACCAAGGCTGATTGGCAAATCTCGGTCCATTCCAAGAACGTTTAACACCTGCTCATGAAAAGAGAGAAAAGGGGTACGCCGGTGCACGTAAGAGTGTCGGATTGCAAAACGGACAATGGGGAATATGCTCGGATGCATGAGACGAACATGTATGAAAATGAGATGAACATGATGACATGATATGAAATGCGTGACACGAACAAAATGCAAAACAAAGACAAAACCCAACCACGAAAGGAATCTCATAACTTAAAGCCAGAAAAGGCAAGAGTAGGAGTTAGAAATATGGCAAGTTACATCCAGGGTGTTACACTGTCGCATCAACAGCATGGAGGGACCTGCGTGCTGCTTTGACAGCACGGCGGGACCTCTGTGCTGCTACGGCCGCGTAGCAGGACATGCCGGCTGTGTTCGCCACGAGGCGGGACATCTCTCGTGCTTCCGTGCTCGCATCTCCTTGGTGGAAATCTCTCGACTCGGAACTCACGCTGGCCATCGCTGACGCAAGGGAACTATGACGAATGACTTGTTTGTTTTTGTGGATCAGGAGTTGAGGAGGAATTTGCAGTCATCTTGGAGTAGTAGTATTTATAACCGAGTAATAATATGCTCCTAAGTGGGAAACCATTTAGGTTTTGATTGGCATGAATAGGTTTGCAATTTGAAATGTGATGGATGCATGCTCAAAATTTACTCATGGTTACAAGTGTGACACTATTCCCAGAAGATGTAACTTGGGTACGTACGCCTTCTTGGCCACGTACGTGGCATTCGCACCATAGGGTGCACCGCAATAGGCAATGTCAGCACATGTCTTGTTCCAACAATTGTGCACGCTCGTTATTACCATCGTGCATGCTTCTTTTAATTAGAATGTGTGTGCCCGTCTAGTGCACAAACATTGATCTATCTAATTGTTTCAGTTTGTTGTGGCTAATCGCAAACAGTTCATCCATGTGAAGTGTATGCCATCAATCGCAGACACTTTGATCTAGCTGAACCGTTTCTGTTCTGTTGCCTAATCGCATACAGTTAATCCTTCTAAAGTGTATGCCCTCAATCGCACTCACCTTTATCTAGCTTCCCGTTTCTATTGTTCCTCCTCATCACAAACAGTTCGTCCAAGTGAAGCGTATGCTGTATATCGCACACGCCTTCATTTGGCTGCCTGTTTCTTTTGTTCCGCCTCATCGCAAACAGTTCATTGAACTGAACTATATGCCCTCCATCGCATACGCAACTAAAGTCTGAACCGTGTTTGATGGCTCCGCCATCGCAAATGTTTTGCACCTTTTTTGACGGTTATTTTACACCACCATTTGCGATTATTGCATCACACACAGTTTCATTGAAGGGTCTCTGATCTTAGTGTCGCATTAGCAGCATCCTGTAGTACTGCTACATCAACTGCGGTACATACCGCTTCCGCTTTTGGTCTACGAGGGTACATGGACACACTCTTCCGCTCTCATTGATATGCATCTCCTAGATAGATCTTCCATGATCATAGGATTTTTTTTGAAATTGCATGCTATGTTCCCCAACAAATACTACGTCTTCACTTTATCTTTGACTTCCATTCGCTGCAGTCATTTTCGTTCAAACAGAATCTCCGAACCAATTGCTTCACGTCAGCAATAATTTTTCAAGGGGCTCACTCCTTCACGTCAAACTTCTGGCCTACATGTCTTCAACATATGTAGCTCATTCTTCTCTACAATGCAGATATTCTTCGGTGAAGTTCCTCAAACTTGTCACCGGAGACGGCATTCTCTTCGGTTCTACATGGACTATTCCTCTCTGTATGTACTGGCAAACAAATCAGTCCATGCCTGTTTCTGTCAACAATCTCCAAAACACAGGAGGGCAATTATTGCACCAACCCATACAAAATATATATATAGGCATGTCACTGATTCAAACCGATAAAACAAGCATGCGATATGGATGGAAAATAATATGTAAACCATATCTAAACATCACCATGCTAAACAAATTTGAAATTAGACATGAAGTATTTCATTATTTGATAAACAAATCAAAGCCTAGAATAATCCTACAAAGTTATAAACATGGCAAACGTTCACCAAATATTGTACGTGCATAAGCAGGGCCGTGCCAGCAAAATCAGGGGCCCTGTGCGAAACAAAAAAATGGGGCCCTATTTCACTAGAAAAAATGAACTATCGCGCAATTATAACATATATGATATAATGTCTAACTCACCTAGTCTCGTGCCCTATTGACTTGAACTGCTATACTATGATCTTCAACCAAGGAGGCAAGAACCGATCACTAACAATGTAACGATCATTGCCAAAAGTTAATTACAATTTAGAAATTAGGAGTGGGATTGTACGAGCCGAAGGTTATCAACGGGACAAGCCAGTGGCAGCAGGCTACCTATTTTGGCGAGAAGAACATGTCGATCAGATGAAGTTAATCAGAAGCGGCAGGCTCGTTGCCCCGCCTATCGCTGTGTCGCCTGTCGCCAATTCCGAATGCAATCGATTTTGACCTAGTCTAGATGTGTCATCTCACCTACCTCTGAATGCGGTCAATATCTACTACCATCTCGTTGTGCCTACATGGTTTCGATCAGAGGCGCCCACATGGTTGCCATATATATGAATCAATAGCATAGTAGATCACACAATTAAACATAATAAAAACCTGGATGTACAATTTGCGAGTGCTAAATCTTGACTAGTTGGCTTGACCATCAAAGAATTGGAGTGTGGTACGAAGAATTTCCCAACGCAGTGTTGCCTAGTTTAATCAGACTAAATCTAATCAGGACTAGTGAGCAAGAAGCAACAGCAGCGAGCCGAGAGCCTCCAATAACGCGTTAATCATGCTGGGGCCTAACCTATTCTTTTAGGGTAACGTCCTGGCTAGTAGTTAACGCATCGAGTGGCCCATGAGGCTGGGACGCTCGACTCAGCACCCAGAGGACCAGCAGCCCAGCACCATGCACGGCCCAGTGCAAAGGAATACACACATAGGCTTATAAAAATATTCGGGGCCCCTAAAATTGATGGGCCCTATGCAGCTGCACACTCTGCACCACTATGGGCCCGGCCCTGTGCATAAGATGGGAAACATGCTACAAAGATATCACACGAGACAACATACAAAACTACAATCAATTGATAAAATAAACCTTACAATAAACGTACACATGGTAATAATTCACAAAACTTGTACGTGGCATATACTACGACTATGTACCACACCCAAGAAAATATCAACGTGAGGCAACATGTCAAACAATTTTAAATAACTATAAACATTAAAACAGTTAAATGTAACAAGTCACTTCTCACACGCAAAATTAAGAAACCAATACCACGCACTCCTAGCATATTATGAACATATGAACAGTAACATATTAGCACAAAAAATCAACCAATGAAGAAAACACCTTCAATCTTGGCCAAAAATGACTGTATAAAAATCTATACAAAATACAGATTGACCAAACTAGCAACCTAGCGCCACCATGGTGTTATTATGGCCATGGGAAACATTTCATCTATTAGGTACAAAGTCATCTGAGGGACAGAAAGTACAAGGACATGACGATGGCATCCAAACATACATCGGCACGAGCAACGGCAGAGATGTGTCGAATAATGATGTCCATGGGATACAGTAGAAGATGATTGTAGCACCCAAGATGTGATTCTATCCCAATCATGTGATGAATTCATGATTGGGGCACAATCTCATTTCGAGTGCATAGCAAGGTGGATATCATTACAACATACCATGTACTGAATAGACACTACAAAAAAGACACTTCCGTGATGGTATGTGTTTCTCACAGTAGGTCACGTTTTCTGTCATGCATGTACATCCATGACAATTTTATGACATAATCAAGATAGTCATGCCTATGTTGTCGTAGAAGTGTTCCATGACATTACCAAAATTATCATCACAGAAGTGTCAAATTCCATGATGATAAATCACGCATCATAGAAGTGCTTTCGTCAAGGGTGACCGACACGTGGCATCCACCTTAATGGGTCGTCGTTACACTATCGGGTCTGGTTTTGGGTCCGATAACTCGTTAACAGCACAGACCAATGAGGATTTTCCACGTGTAAAATTGTCATTGGCCGAAGGAAACACATGTTGGCTCACCATTGGGACACATGTCATCCATTCATTGGACATGAGGCGCCTATGATACGTCGACATGTGGCACGGCCCAACAAAGGCCATTATAGGTTAAAAAGGCCGGCCCAGTCAAATGCCCATAGTACTTATTTAGGTACTAGTGGGCCAGCCCAATAACGACCTGTTTAATAAGGCCCATTTACGGCCTGAAGCCACATCTGGCTCGCTAATTGTTCGCCGAATAGTTGGGCCCAATTATGACCGAGTGACTTTCGGCCTGTTAGAGGCCTGACGTACACATGGGCCCATTTCACCCCTGTCTGTCTTTCGGCATGGGAATGGCCCGTGCTGCCCATGGGCCATATATGGTCCGACGCTACATCCGGCCCACTAACGGCCCGTGATAAAGGTGGCAATAGTTCAGCCCAACGTGACTTTGGGCCTGTTAAAGGCCTGTCGTATAATTCGGACAGTTGATGCATGTACTAAGCTTTCGGCCTCTTAAAGGCCCATGATATCAGTGGGCCAACTCCGGCCTGAAATATGTTTCGGCCTGGTAATGGCCCGTCATATAACTGGGCCTAAAAAGGCCCGGTCTACCTTTCAGCCTACTGAAGGCCTGTTGACAACTCATGAAAATTAAGGCCCAACATGAATTTTTGCCTGCTAAAGGCCCATGGTTTCTTCTGGGCCGTAACAGGCCACTAGAAAATTCAGCCTGTTAAGCCCAATGCTACATGGGCCAAACTAAGTGTTGGGTCCACAAATGGTCCAACTAAAATTTGGGCTGAATATAGGCTGGAGTAATTTGTGGGCCTAGCGCAAAGTGTGAAGGCCCCAATGGCCATTCAGGCCCAGGAAAGATGCAGGCCGGCCCAATTGTGGCCCGCTGAAAACCAGGACCGTTAGAGGCGAATGTTTCAGCCCGGTCGACTACATCAGATTTTTTCAGATAGCGAATGATGGCAGTAACTAGTAGGAATTAAGAACAAACCTACTCTATACAATAAGGAAATTACGGAACTTAGAATAAACCTACACTATACAATAAAGGATTTATGGTATATTACATCCACTAGGCATGAAAGTTTGCCACCAGTGATCATAAAGCGCAACGAAGAAGCAGATTACAAAAACTGGGCACCATTCTAGTGTAACAAAATAATACTGAACCGAGACCATTTCCAAGATAGTTCAAGAAAGGTTAGCCTTGCGCGGGAACTGCAGCGCAAGCTGCCGAGCAAGGCTGTGAGACCGGCCTAGCATGTCGGTCATAGCTTCCAGGTGTAGCTGTTTAGCAATGAGGTTCTCCTTAGAGATAGGACTTCGAGTCAAAGTTGAGTTGCAGAATGCCTTTCTGCTAGAACTTGGGACTGAAGAAGTCGAACTGATTTAGACAGTGAAATCTGTTAGCTTGTCTGACTGCTAGTCTCAAGTAACTTGAACACTTCCACAAGACAAGATTTTGGGGTTGTCTCACTATTTTCAAGATGTTTTGCCTTCTTTGCTGCAATATATGTTGGGTTTGTGTCACAACCTTCAGCAGACTTGTGCATTCCATCAGGCATATCACCCTGAAATAAGCAGAGAGATAACATGTTTTGCACGTGTATAAACAAACATGATAACTGTGCTATCAATTCCATCCAATTTCAAATTAGAAAATAAAGAAGAAGTTCAAAATATCAATAGCATAATTTGGCATTGTTCATAATGCGGGGAGCTTCACCACACTACTGGATTACCATGTCAACATAACAAGCATAGATGAAGGGCCAAGACAATCATTGTATCAATTTTGGTTAATAGGCATGTTGTTCGTATCATCGGCCACATCAGTAAGACAAAACAGGAGATGACAAGGTGCAAATGTGGGCTGCTTCACCACACACTGGATTATAGATCCACAAAAACAAGCATACATATAGGGAGTATTGAGTAATGTGCATGGTATGAATAAGGAATTTGGTTTAACAAGTAAAACTTGGAACTTACTTTTGTTGCCAACATGCATTTTGATAGAACCAGCAAACTAAACAACAGTAAACGATAGGGAGTATGAGAAAGTTAAACAACAGTTGAGGATAAAGGCTTTAGAAGGACTGACTTACATTAACAGTTAACACCGGCTTTATAATGCCCTTCTCCATGTCAAGGGAAGGATAACTCAAGAATTTCGGCATAGAATCTTCTTCATAAGCATTGCTTGTACTCTACATTTTGTAGAGAGTAATTATAGATATGATAATATTGGAAGGGATAGAGGATACTGAAGATAAGATGCAGATTGATGCTACATAATCAACTACGAATCCCTGGAAGTACAAGCATTATAGGACAAAATGTACTGACAAGAGCACTGGGCTACACTTCTGCACTGTCATTGTCTGTGTATTCAACTTTTTGGTAAGATGAAATATAGATCTGATATTTTTTAGTAAATGGTGGGAGAGGGAGATAAGATGCAGAATGCTACACAATGAACCAATCCCTCTTCCCATAATACAAGAGTGTTTTGAACACTGGTGTACTGTACAAAATGTTCTTATATTATGTGACAGAGGGAGTAGCTGTTAATGTAAGTACAGTGATAGACGATGTTCAGTCCTTACAAGAGGACTGTAGAGCTAAACCTCTTCAAAAGCATTGGGTTGATTCTAAATTTATGTAAGAGTCCATACGGATCATATAATGTCCACCAAATGGACGATAACAAGGCTAACATGTGCAGTGATGCTACATAATCAAACAGCTATGGAAGTAAGTATGGTCATACAGGGCAACAGGTACTCACAAGAGCAATGCAGTGTGCATTATAGTTGTGAGATTCTGTGGTCCCTTGAGAATGATTGTTCTTCTCCTAACAATTTTCGTACAAGTGAGACATTAAGGAAAATGCAGAAATGTAGTTCAAATTGTGATGTGATATCATAGACAGTACCTTACGCTGCAGACGAGACCAATGTGTAACAAGATTATTCCAGTCACTTTCTGATAAATGTAGCACCGGAGACTTTACAGAAATTTCGTTTAGAGGCTTGCCATCGAAGTGCGCTTGCCTCAGATAGGAACGATACTTCATCAACGAGTGCTTGAAAAGTGCAACCAACCCTTGCTCGTCTTGACAATCCTGTTTGGTCCTCACCTATTTAAAAGAATTAAATCTTGTGTCTTCTATCAGCAGAAACATATGCAGTAATTACCATGAATAACATTAGTACATTACTTACGGGTAAGTTGCGGACGAAGACTGTAAATTGTTCTGTGTCTGTGGTATAATCTTTCCATGAAGGAAAGATGTGCACAGAGTTCCTGACAACAATATAAGCTTCATCTTCTAAACTGGGAAGAAATGGAACATGGGTCCTATTTGCTGCAATTGGGGCTCTCTCTGGTTTGGAAAGGGATTTGGCAACTGGATTTGGTGTACTCTTTGCTGGAATGGGGGTTTTGCGTCATAGAGCTGGTGCTATATCAACTGACATCATCATACTATTTGCTGCACTTGGGGTCTGCTCAGTTGGGGCATCAGAAATGACTAGTGTAGTAGGGCTAGAGTCTGCTAGAGTTGGGGTGTTTTGTGGGTCAGGTGATATTGCAACTACACCTAATGGGCTATTTGATTTATCAGGTGTCACTACCTTTTCCAAATAATTTGCTCATGCTCCTCCATGATCAGCAATCGCCCTCTTCCTTTTGAACGTTTGATACACAAGAACATCATTTGAATGGATAAATATGGTATGATGACAGATGGAATATGTACTGAAAATGGATAGGCAGGGGATATTCACATACACGATGTGTAAACTAAGCTAATTGCAGTGCAACAAAGTAGAAACAATGCAAAGCATCAGTTGCAAGATATGTGCGACCAATATAACCTTGGAAAGTTAGAGCAAGCACCTTGATGGGTGAATAAGATAGGGCATCTACCTCTAACTCCTCCACTAGGGAGCTACATTGACTTAGGTCTCCCTCTAGCTCAGGATCACTGTTAGGATCATATTCTGAGCATGAATCTGTAGGTGGAGAGCGTTTGGATTGCATTGCATCTAGACTTGATTTCAGTCCCTTAATGCCAAGTTTGACAGCCATGGCATTGTGCTGCTTTATTCTTTTCATGCGTGCAAGCTCATAATCATTATGAAGCTGTTCAAAATCTGAGATTCATGAAAACATAAAAAGTAGTCAGGTTATCTATGGAATGCGTATGCAAAGTTCACCCCCAACCATGTTGACCAGACCACACACAGAAATACAAACCTCTTATGTCTCTATAACAGGCAGACACACATTTCAAAACTCAAGTAGGAACATTAGAATCATATCAAATTCGTATTTGAACAAATAAACTAAGGAATTATCAGTGGCAAAATGTTTAGCTTCAAGGGTGGAGTGCTGGTAGTGCGACACAAAGCAAGTAGGCAGATTGTATTCCATGTAAAAGATTGTAGTCTATGTAAAAGCTGGAAATGACACTTTATTTCTATACAATGCAGTGCTCGTTGCTGACACATGATGGAAGAGATCACACAGAGAAATACTATTCACTCATGTCTACGGTTCCAGTATTTTGAAACAGGGTGGTCCACCCTAAAATAATATTGACAACAAATATGACAAGGCAAGCATTTATGTAGTGAGTCAATCATTTACTTGTGAGCTTACTAGGATAGGTATGCAGAATTGTAACTGAAGTAAGAGACCGTCCAAAATCTAAATCAAGAAGTTTGTCTAGCACTTATTGTTTGCAACTAATCGACGTGAATAATTGGTATGATATCGAATGAGTAAGAAAGACAAGTAAGATTGTCAATAAACCTGGCATGCAGTAGTAATCTGGGCCAATGTCACTACGACCAACAATCCAAAATTACTAGTGTCTGTTCCTAGGGCTAGAATTTTGAAATCATGTGAACTTTACACGTATTAAAGATTACTGAAATATGTCTGAACCATTAAGTGTAGGTAGCACTCAGCACACAACAAACCCTAATGACAGTCCTGCCTAATGGGTAATGAATCAATTATAAAATGGGTGATGAGGAGTGGCTGCTGAGTGTTGAGGACATATCTCAGGATAAATTGGGTTGGCTTAGTGGGTGCTGCACGCCTGAGCCCTGAATGGAATTGGAAGGTAGGCTCGGCGGCGCGTCCAGACAGCGGTGACGGTGTTGGCCGAGCAGCTCCTGACCTCCTGTTAGTCTGGCGTCTCCTCCTAGAGTCATGCCGTCCGGGGATGGCAAGTCACCGGCGAGGCAGGCGGCTGGGGGCGAGTAGAGATCGGAAGCGTGCAGCAGAACAGAGGGGAATTGGGGCCAGGGCCGACCCAAAATCCCAGGGTGGGCCGCGGCCCACCATGGGCACCATGTAGAGATACACACCTGAGCAGCGAGCATGCATTTTCGAAACTAAATTAGGAACATTTAGCTAACCAATTAAATGACTCTATTTTAATAATATCATATTCGTATTTGAACAACTAAGTTGTTTAGCTTGATGGGTGGAGAAGTGCTATTATGACACATATAGTGATCATAAAAGGGGAAACCCTAAGCATTTTTTGAGCAAAAGATGGTTTTCCCTCTGATTTCTATTAAAGAAACCACCACGGAACCAACATGATCAATTGAACCCTAAACATGATCAACTAAACCCTATTATGACTGTGCCATGGCAGATTTAAAGCTACAAACTAGGGAAATGCTATTTAGCATCCATTGTTTGCTTCGAACTAAGAACTAAATTCTAAGAGCTAAAAAGAAAGTACAATAACCAAGTTACGATCTATTTTCTGGTTGAGATCAAAAAGTTGTGGAGATATAAAGTACCACCTCTCTTGCGGTGTCGTGTAGGCATCGGGGGTGCGATGGTTGTCTGTGGCGTTGAAGCAAATTTGCGACGGTAGATAAGTGCATCGAGGGATAAGTCCCGCTACGGTGGAAGAGAAGGTCATGTGAGCAGCCCCTACAAAGAGGACAACGGCGCTGATGAAGCGAGAGGACGCGATGCAAGGCTCTTGGTCCGTCACCGTGGATGAGAAATGTCCATCTCTAGCAGTGGACGACGCGGTCTTGGTATGCGCTCCAGCATGGTGCAGGACAATGGCGCTGGATGGGGTGGAGGACGGCGGCGATGTATGGGGTGGAGGATGGCGGTGATGGATGGGGTGGCGGACATAGGAGGCTAGTGTGGGGATGGTGTTCTAGCGCGGACGGTGTATGAATGGGAAAATGGAGGGAGAGGTACGGGGAACCATGTTTTTGGGATGCGCCTGCCTGAAATATGGGAAAATTACAACTTAGCCCCTGTTTAAAATTTGGATGTCTCATCGGTTGGGGATAGGACGGTAATCTTGCATCTCGCGAATATTTGCCTAGAGAGATTTCGGGTGAGGAGAGGGTGTTTTGGCGCCCATGGTTGGCGCCCACGGTATATGAACGGGGCTGACATATAGGGCGGTCGTGTCACGTCTGGGTGAAGTTACAAACCTGCCCCTATTGAAAATATTTGCCTACATCGATTTCAGCCGAGTCGAGTTTGTTTTGCCGCCCACCGTGTATGAATGGGGAAATGGAGGGAGAAATAGAGGTCTTTCGGACGAGCTTGAATCAAATGTGTTTTGCCGCCCATGTTTAGCGCCCACCGTGTCGAAATGGGCTCGGAAGCGGTCGTGTCACGTCTAATTGAAGTTACTAACCTACCCCCATTTAGAGAAGTGGAAATCAGGCTGATGGATTGTCCATGTAAGGGGTAGACAGTAATTTCCATCTCCCAAGCACTTGGCTTCGGGCAGCCGACGTGGGAGTGGACATTTTGCTGCTTCTTTCGAATTTTGGGACAATAAGCATCCACGTTTACCCTGGCAACTAAATTCGAATCCATTTTGTATTCCTATATGAATCTTTATAAATCATTCTATGTGTTTTTATATATCTTCAAAAGCACGACAAAGATGTATTCCACCGTCATATATGAATATGATTTACAAATGCCTATACTCAAATTCAGAAGCTAGAATCCAGTTTAAGGTGAATTCGAATATTTGGAACACTTTATGTCCAACGCAAATGTCACACGCAGCATAATGTGTACTCCCATTTAGATATGTACACAAGCGATGTATCAAGATTCAAATACCGAGTCAATCAACCAATAATGTACAAAACTAACAGACATATAAACACTTATAGAGTATATGGATCAATAATATCAACTAACATACATAAGCTAGGCCATTGTACTTTTTTTGCTAGAAGAACATCCTTTTTTAGCGAAGCAAGTATAACACCTTGGCCCTTTCTGATGCGTGCCACTTATGGTCCATCTGTACTACTATTATTGTTGAATGCACATTCAGCCCGATTGGCATATTTGTTGGTCTGGCATAGCAATCAAAATGAAATGTCTCCGAGTCTTATCAATTAATACAGACTTGTGCTCAAATAAAATTACAAACCAAAAAACAAAAAACAATTATTAGATGATCTCTAAAACAAATGGTTTGATCAATTACATGAACAAACAACACAAAGATTATTCAAAGATGGAAGGAACATTTCACCTATGATTTACCAAGTGGGAATTTAATTTCCTTTTTTCCTTCAGGACCTTGACAATGCGGTCAGTCTCAGCTTGCTTCGTTTTGAGATCCACCAAATATTTAATGGTTGTCTTGAGTACTGCTTGTGATTGTGATGTTTGCTTCCTCAACATGTCAACTGCATCTCTAAGTGCAGAAGCAGAATCTCTTTCTACCACTAGTTTAGCTTCTAGAGCATGAGCAGTTGGCAATTCATGATGCACGATTGGGCCGGTGCCCCTACTGTGGGATGATACAACATCCATGGGGACTTCGCTCTTTGATCTTGGGCTAACCTGTTTTGCCATTAAAGTTCCGATTGGATTCCGAAAAGTTGAAGTTAGCAAAACATCTAAACTAGGAGTTATAACAGCAAACCAGTTAAACAAACAAGGAAATAAAGAGTTTCAATTGGATGCTGAAAAGTAGTTATTAACATCATTGTAACTGGTGGTTGCAAGAGCAAACCAGTTAAACAAACAATTTTTGCAAAAGGTGCTTGTTGTGGCATTGGAGTTTCTCTTGGATCCTGAAAAGTTGAGTAGCCAGTAACGTGATTAGAGCAACAGGTTTCAGCAGCAAAGCAGTTAAACAAACAAGTTTTGCGAAAGGAACCTGTTGTGGCATTGGAGTTTCTCTTGGATCCTGAAAAGTTGAGTAGTCAGTAACTTGATTAGAGCAACAAGTTACATCAGCAAACCTGTTACACAAATATATTTTTGAAAATGTACCTGTTGTGCAATTGAACTTCCAATTGGATCCTGAAAACTTGAAGTTAGTAAGATGATTACAACAACAAGTTACAGCAGTAAACCAGGTAAACAAGGAAGTTTCTGAAAACATACCTGTTGTGCCAACAGAGTTTTAGTTGGATCCTGCAAACTTGAATGTTAGCAATCAATAAATAAAGTTTTGCAAGAGCTATAAGAAACTAACATCAAACTAGTAAAACTAACCAATTTTGGCAACATATTTAATTACACATGAGCTAGTAAAACTAACAAGTTCTTGGTGAAAGTGCGTTATATTGACTAGAGGGGGGGTGAATAGGCGATTTTTAATGAAGTCTTCAAAATGTGGAAGTTTCGAAGACAAACGACAGAAATAAACCTATTACCATGCAGCGGAAGGTAGACTACACTAGGCAAACCATAGTCAAGTATTCAATGGAGTGAAAACACAATGACTAATAGCAGCAATGTAGTAAGGATCAGGTAGGAAGATATTATGAAGCCCAATAGAACACGCAGTCACTCAGTGAAGATAAAAGATAGTGCAATCATACAATGACTTCAGAAGGACCAACAATAAGTAAAGGGAAGGAAAGGATGAAACCAGTGACACGTTGAAGACAATGATTTGTTGGACCAGTTCCAGTTGTTGTGACAACTGTACGTATGGTTAGGGCGGCTAGGTATTTAAACCTGAGGACACACAGTCCCGGACACCCAGTCCTGAACACGCAGCTCAGGACACCCAGTCCTCACCGTATTCCCCTTGAGCTAAGGTCACACAGACCTCGCCCAATCACTCTGGTAAGTCTTCAAGGTAGACTCCCAAACCTTCACAGACTTCGTTCACCGGCAATCCACAATGTCTCTTGGATGCTCAGAACATGATGCCTAACCGGCTGGAGGATTCACAGTCCTCAAGTGTAATAAGTCTTCAGATCACACAGACAAGAAGACTTAAGTGATGCCTAATTCTCTTTGGCTCTGTGTGGTTAGGGCTTTATCCTCGCAAGGAATTCTCTCTCAAAGGCTTCGAGGTGGGTTGCTCTCAAACGACAAAAGCCGTACACTAACTCTGAGCAGCCAACCGTTTATGGTTGTAGGGGGTGGGCTATTTATAGCCACTAGGCAACCCAACCTGAATTATCCGAAATGACCCTGGGTCACTAAGGAAATGACACGTGTTCCAACGGTCAGATTTCAAACTCACACGGCAACTTTACTTGGGCTACAAGCAAAGCTGACTTGTCCGACTCTGGACAAGATTCGCTCTCATAGTCTTCACTCGAAGACATAGGTTTTGGTTAAGCATCACTTCAGTCATTCTGACTGGTTCTCTTGGACCCCACTTAACAGTACGGTGGTTCCTATGACTCAACAAAGAAGAAAAAGAACTACGAAAGATCTAAGTCTTCGAGCTCCATAGGCTTCATGCGATGTCTTCTCTTGTCATAGTCTTCAATGTGAATATCTTCATATACCACCTTTGACATCAATGTCTTCATACATTTTTAGGGGTCATCTCTGGTAGGAAAACCGAATCAATGAGGGACTTCTACCTGTGTTATCCTGCAATTCTCACAAACACATTAGTCCCTCAACTAGGTTTGTCGTCAATACTCCAAAACCAACTAGGGGTGGCACTAGATGCACTTACAATCTCCCCCTTTTTGGTGATTGATGACAAACTAGTTGAAGTTTTCAACGGGGAATATAATATGTGAAATTGTAAAGGATAAGGAATTGTCTTCATAAGTTGCAAGGGCTCCCCCTGAAGATGTGCATATAAGTAATTTGCTTTTGGAATGCAAATGCACATGGCAGGTTGTGCTTGTGGAGATCCTCTTCAACTTATGATGACAATCCACTATGCATGTGAAGGTATGTGAAGATAATGACATGCATAATGGAAAATGGACGTCTGCAAAATGATCTAAGTGCGGAATTTATCGTCGCACATGCGGAATTTATCATCGCATCACAAAATGGCAAATAAGTAGCAGACGACCATCGAGTTTAAGTGTTACAACTCAAAGAACCAAATGTATCAAAACGAGAGTTGTAAACACGAAGCAAAATATGAAGCACCCGCCCATATGGACCCGCTTGAAGACTATCAAACTCATATGCTTCTCCCCCTTTTGTCAGTAAGGACCAAAAAGGTTTGAAGACATAGAGCATCTACTCGTTCCCATGAAGAGTAGGTGAAGCAGCAGGGTCGTCGGTGGTGTTCGGCGGTGCAGAAGAGCTTGGAGCAGTGTCGAAGCGTGCTGAAGGAGGTGGCGGTGAAGTAGCATCGTCTTCATCCTCGATCACTCTGGCATTCACAGTTGCAGCAGAGGAAGAGAACTCAGAGTCTTCAAGAGATGGAGTTCGTCGCAGCACTGCCCTTCGAGGAGGTGTGGAGTCAAACTTGAAGCGCTCAGAGAAGCCATCCTCTTGAAGATCATCTTCAGAACACATCAGCGTCAGCCCTTTCCATGTGCGTCGAGAGGTTTCATGGGCAACAAAGGCATTCTTGGTGGCAAGATTGCGAATGCGATTAACATCCACCAAGAGGCTTTGCATTTGACGCTTCAGCCAGTCATGATGCCTATCCTGTTTCTGATGAAGAGCCACAAGAAGCTCTCGGTCATTGAGAACACGAGTGCGCTTCTTGGGTCGTGGGGCAGTTGTACTATCAGTGGCTTCAGTGAGAGCAGGATGCGGTGCACGTGTAGTGCCAGCCAAAGGATACACACGAGTGACTGCTTCAACTCCTTCAATGTTCTGAGAAAAACTTTGATGCTCTGCATTCTGAAGACTTAGAGGTTCCTTGGCAGGCTCAGGATAGATGGCTTCAATAGACATATCCACATCAGGCAGAAAAATCCGATGATTGCGAGCAGATGGCTGATATGAGATAGCGGAGTGAAGTTTGATCAGCCGCATTACCCATGGGGCGTAGAACTTCAAGCCAAACAGATCAGAGCCTGATGCAGCAAGTTGGCGAATGAAGAAGTCCTGTGCATTGAAGCATTTGCCATGAAGAATATAGAAGACCAAAGTCTTCATTGCACCTTCCAGCTTGGCATGTGGAGAGTGTCCTTTGATGGGCCAGAGAGTTCGCCTTATGATGTGATAAATAGTCCTTGGCAGATACTCAAGGTCTTCAACAAAGAACTCTTTGGGATATTCAGCATCTTGGGGCAATGGCTTCATCATACTGAGCATCTGACTCATGTTAGGTTCAGGCTTCTGAAAGATGCTCTCCACAGCTTCACTGTGAAGTTGACAGCCAGATTCGTAGAGATCGCCGGGAGTGGGTAGACCAGTGAGCTCAATGATGTCAAAGGCTTTGGCTTCGTGATGAACGTTTCCTGTCATCCACTCCAGGACCCAAGTCTTCGGATCTCTGTTATACCCGCGGATGTGAAGTGTGGCATAGAATTGGAGCAGCAACTCTTCATTCCAATGCTCTTGGTCAGTGACGAACGGCAGCAACCCAACCTCTTTGAAGCAATCCAGAGCTTCTTCCAGACAGGGCAGACCAGCTATTGCTTCAATGTCAAGACGCTTGTGTGGGAAGATGCGACCTTGATTGTAAAGAATGCAGGAGTAATAGCTTCGCTGCGGATAGCTCCAGAACCGATCAGATGATATTCTTTCCCTTGAGTAGGGGTTCCTAGAGCTATTGAAGAATGTGTTGTCTGCTCTGAAGCCATTGATATTGAAGGATCCAGGTGCTGATGCAGGACCTGGGAACCTGGGCAATCTTGGGATTGGCTTCTGTACCTGAGGCCTGTGCTCAACATGATAGTCGAACTGAGGACCGACAGTAGGCGCAGGGATAGAAGCAGTGGGATCAGTGGCTTCGCTGACTTCTGGTGCTTGGGTTGGTGAAGGCTCCACATTAGCTTCAGCCATGACAACGTCAGTGGCTTCATTGGTGTTGGTGGTGGCAGCCTCAAGATTTTCAACCTCCACTTGACGAGCTGGAGGGTCGGTCACAGTCACGTTCTCCTCAAGAACCGCTTCTTGGTGGGACAGGGGAGTAGCAGCTTGTGGGACTTCTTCTTCATCGGGTGATGCAGCCGGAATGTCTTCATCAGCTTCAGCTTCAGACGCAGAGACTGGAGGCCTTGGTCCTTTGCGAAGCCTGCGCACCGCAGGCGACGCCTATGTAGTTGGAGTTGGCTGGGCCTCAAAGTCTTCTTCTTCTTGTGGGCGATCAGCCCATGAAGCATCCTGAGCAATTGGCGTCAGAGGACGACCAATGCTGATGAGTTTGCTGTGCTCGAGCTGAGGAAGGACTGCACCATCTTCTACATGGTCATGGTGACCAATGTCTTCAGCAGCGATGGGATCAGCTGCTGGAAAGTCTTCAGCTTCATGAGCCTCTATGAAAGAAGGCTCATGGATTGTCAGTTGGCGTTCAGCGTCAGGACGAACCATGGAAATGGGTTGAACAATCAAACGCTCTGTGGGAGCAGCCCGTTCTTTCTTGGTCTTCCTCTTCTTCTTGGAGGGGGCAGTAGGAGAGGCTTCAGGATGTTTCCTCTTCCTGGCTTCAGCCTCAGCAGTCCTCGTCTTCTTCAGCTCTGAAGCGGTTGACCGGGCCTTTGGCTTCGAGCCAGTCATGCGAGTTGGGAAGACAATGGGATCTGCTTCCTGCCTTGGTGCGAGAGGTTCGGCCAAAATGGGCTTCTTCTTCTGCTTAGCAGCCATCCTGAGATCAATGCCCGGACGCCCAAGGGCCTTGCACTTCTCAGTTTCGTTGTAGCCTTGCACACACTTGTCAGCCAGGCTCTTCATGCGCTCCCGAGAACCCTAAGCTTCTGCGCGTTTCTTGAGAAAGGCTTCTTTGAGCTCGTGCAGCATAATCTTGAAGTTTTTCACCTCTTGCACGCTGAGCTTGGCCATATGCTTCTTGAACTGAGCCTTTTCATAGTCAATCTTTTGCTTCAGTTCGACGATGCACTGAGCGAGAGCTAGCTCTGAAGCAATGGCACCATGGAAGGCGACACTGAGGCCAATGGGTAGTTGCAGATCTTCGAAGCTGATGTTTGGCGTGTCAAACCACTCATCAATGAAGTTGTGGATGATTGTCACGTCAAAGAGAGGCAGATCATTGAAGATTTCTGCTTCTTCTTTGCTCTTGATGAGTTGCTCAAGAGCGTCATCTGCAAGATCTTCATCACTTGACAGATCAATGGCATCGTTGCGCAGAATGGCAGTAGCTGTTAGCTCTTGGCCGGTGTGTGGCAGAGGCATCTTGACCTTCTGGGGCTTGGAGATGCGTGACAAATCTTCAGACTGCACACTGTCTTCAGGAGGTGCAGTTGCCAGTGGCTTCGCCCGTGAGATTTTTGGTGCAGAGGCCGGCTTTGAAGCTTTTGGCTGCTTCAGCTTCTTTGGCTTCGGCGCTGCAGGCGCTTCATCTGATTCAGCGTCATCTGCAGGCTCATTCACGGCTGTCCCTTGAACCACGATGTGAGTGATGAGACCTTCAAGGTTGTAGAAGGGCCCAAGAAGATTGGGTTCAGCTTCGCGAGTTCCATCGGCACGGGGAGCAGAGGGACCAGGGTTGAAATCTAATCCCAAAGACTTCTTGTTCTGCTTCGCTGAGTTCTGGGCAAACTGGAAGTTGCGCTTAAACAGATTGTCGTCACGACACCATAGCAGGGACGATGGGTCAGCATCCGCAGGCTGTGGTCCACGGACCATGCAGGGATAGAAGCCTTGTTCAATGGCTTCATCTCTGGTCCTGGGTTGAAGATTTTTGTAGAGGATTTCTCCCCATGGTCGCTTGATGGCATTCTTTTCAGCATATTCCTTGGTCACAAATCTGTACTTGAACCACTGTTCTGCCCAATAGCGTCGAATCCATTGGATTCGTGTCTTGCGCTAATTGTAATCCTCTTCAGGATCTGTCTTGTACAGCTCTGAGAGGTCATCAGGCAGATCTCTTAATGTTTCTCCTCGACACTTTCTGCCACCCTTCCTTGATGATTTCTCTGAAGCCATGAACTTTAAACTGAAAGGCCTCAATACGTTCAAAGGCTTCAAAGGATTTCGCTTGTTGGACAAACAGGAACCGGGTTCGGGAGAATTTATGTGATGCTGTAAGAATTTTGCAAATGAATGCAGACTATGAGAACCAAGGGATTCTCCCACGGACATGTACCTGTGACAGCATTAAGGTGCGAGGGAAGGGGAAGAGGTCATATGCATTCTCAGAAGATTTTGAAGATAAATCAGTTTAGAAGACATTGACCTCATCGTGTGAAGATATCCACTCATAGATAAGGAGTTGGTTCCAGATTTGTATGAATCCACGGATCAGTACAAGTGAGGAATCTAACTACTTTGTGAAGCATAAGTGAATATACTAGGCATGTTATGAGATGCAGTATGAAAGAGATCCAACTTGTGTGAATAGGAACTACTTGTGGTAGAAAATGATAAAGCTACAAGATCAAAGGGGCCGTAAAAAGGAAGTTTTATTTACCACACGAAGAACTGCTAGATGGAGTGGAAGAGGAGGCCGAGTAGTTCGATCGTCCATGCCCTAACTTGGCGACGGAGGACACCTACGGCGATGGCAGAGAAGACGATGTCCGCGGTCGGCGTGAAGACGGCATCGGAGAGGTTGCGGAAGTGAAGCGCTTCGTCGCCGGTGTCGTTGAGGGCTAGCGGTGGCGCTAGGGTTCGTGCGAGAGTGGAAGAAGAGATAATGACTGCCATGAGGTGTGTATTTATAGGTACAGGGGCGCCATTGCGTTATTACATAGGTGCCCCTGGCGATTCGCATCTGAGGAACACGTGGCCATCATGCAGCATATCGGGGGTTGTTCCACGTCCCATGCACGCCTGGATTGTCGGGTGGTCGTTCCCACTTCTCCAGGTTTCAGGTGGAGGAATGAGCATTGAAAACGGACTTAATGGTTGTCTCGGTATCTTCTGCTGACAAGAACGCAGAGAAGACAGTCGACAGTTTCAATAGAATGCATATGATTTGGAGAGATAGAGTTTGAGATAGAAAGCATAGAGAGGTTAGGGTCCGATCACATTCACTTAGTTCAAAAGATTCAACAAGAAGACATAGCTATAAATGAATGTTGTAGAGGACAGAACACTAGTATATATATATATATATATATATATATATATATATATATATAATCAACATAGTTAAGATAATCATGAAGATATGTTGAGATTGAAGCCAAACCAAATGTGAAGACATAGCAAATGTAACGCCATGAGTGAAACACTTCAAACAGAACATTTGGTGGTGGTGTTACCCATCGTATAGGAAGTATTAGACCCAGACACGGCGCACAATTATCGTGGCGCTCCGAAGTCAAATTCCACATTAATGTATTCACACTTAGAATGTATGTCTTCATTAATTGAAGATATACTTTACTTCATGTGTTGCACATCTAAGTCATCAATATGCATAAGTGTTAGGATGTGTGCCTGATCACAGGACATTTGAGGATTCCAGGATATTTAGCTCACACCGTAACTTGCAAAATCTCCTCTCATCCAAGGGCTTGGTGAAGATATCTGCCAATTGCTCTTCAGTGTTGACGTATATGATATCAATATCTTCCTTCACAACATGATCAAAGTGATGACGAATTTCAATGTGCTTTGTCTTAGAGTGCTGAACTGGGTTGTTGGCAATCTTGATGGCGCTTTCGTTGTCGTAGTGGAGTGGCACTTGCTTCAGATGAATGCTATAGTCCTTGAGTGTTTGCTTCATCCACAGAAGCTGAGTGCAGCAAGATCCAACAGCAATGTATTCAGATGCAGCAGTGGAGAGAGATACACAGTGCTGCTTCTTTGAAGACCAACATACAAGTGATCATCCCAGAAAGTGACATGTGCCTGATGTAGACATGCGATCCACTTTGTCACCAACATAATCAGCATCCGAGAATCCAACCAGATCAAACTCTAAGCCCTTTGGATACCATAATCCTAGAGTTGGGGTGTGAGCCAAATATCATAGAATTCGCTTCACAGCTAAGTGATGCGACTCCTTTGGTGTCGCTTGGAATCGAGTACACATGCAAACACTAAGCATAATATCTAGCCTAGATGCACATAGATAAAGCAAAGAACCAATCATGGAGTGGTATACCTTTTGGTCGAACTCTTTACCATTGTCGTCAGGACCCAGATGATGCTTGGCTGGCATTGGCGTCGTGAAGCCTTTGCAGTCTTGCATACCGAACTTCTTCAGGCAATCTTTGAGATACTTCTCTTGAGATATGAAGATGCCATTGCGTTGTTGTCGTATTTGAAGACCGAGGAAGAACTTCAGCTCTCCCATCATGGACATCTGATATTGCTCTTGCATCATATATCCAAACTCTTCACTGTACTTCTGATTGGTGCAGCCGAAGATAATGTCATCCACATATATTTGGCACACCAACAGTTCACCATCATATGTCTTCGTGAAGAGAATGGGGTCTAGGGAACCGGGTATGAAGCCTTTGCTCTTCAGGAAGTATTTGAGTGTGTCATACCAGGCCCGAGGGGCTTGTTTGAGGCCATACAGTGCCTTATTGAGCTTGTATACCATGTCAAGATGTTTTGGATCTTCAAAGCCAGGCGGTTGTGCAACATACACTTCTTCTTCAATCTTGCCATTGAGAAAGGCGCTCTTCACATCCATTTGATATAGAAGTATGTTGTGATGATTTGCATAGGCCAGTAGTATGCGTATGGCTTCAAGTCTAGCCACAGGAGCAAATGTTTCATCGAAGTCAATGCCTTCCACTTGAGTATATCCTTGAGCAACAAACGAGCTTTGTTTCTGACAACTTGACCATGCTCATCTTGCTTGTTGCGGTATATCCATTTGGTGCCTATTATGTTGTGCTTCCGAGGATCAGGACGCTTAACCAGTTCCCATACATTATTTAGCTCAAACTATTGAAGCTCAACGAGTGAGTGGACCGGGTGCATTG
Organism: Triticum aestivum; assembly: GCF_018294505.1. Lineage (NCBI taxonomy): Eukaryota > Viridiplantae > Streptophyta > Magnoliopsida > Poales > Poaceae > Triticum > Triticum aestivum. The sequence continues at coordinate 288,893,663 of NC_057803.1, read as the reverse complement.
ATGATATCAATTATTCTCTCAATCTGCACTTCATTGGCAACACGAGGATGTACTGGGCGAAGGTTTTGCTCTTGCTGATCATTGTCATTGTTAGTGGGATTGTCTTCAGGCTGAGCATTGTCTTCAGGTTGATCAGGTGCGGACATGATAAGTTCCTCTTCAGGTTGAGCTTCAAAGGGTATGATTTCTCCGGTTCCCATAAGCTTGATTGATTCGCTGGATGGAACTTCATCTAGCACATTTGGGAGGTGCTCTCATTGTGAACCGTTAGTCTCATCAAACCGCACATCCACTGTTTCAACCACTTTATAATGAAAGAGATTGAAGACTCTGTAGGAGTGCGAATCCTTTCCATATCCAAGCATAAAACCCTCATGTGCTTTTGGTGCAAATTTTGAAGTGTGATGTGGATCCTTGATCCAACACCTGGCGCTAAATACTCTGAAGTAACTGACATTTGGCTTCTTGCCAGTAAGGAGCTCATAAGATGTCTTGTTCAGAAGCTTGTGAAGATAAACACGATTGATTGTATGGCATGCAGTATCAATGGCTTCAGGCCAGAATTTTCTTGGAGTCTTGTATTCATCAAGCATCGTTCGGGCCATCTCAATGAGTGTTCTGTTCTTGCGTTCGACGACGCCATTCTGCTATGGCGTGTACGGGGCTGAGAATTCATGTGTGATGCCCAAGGTATCAAGATATGTATCAAGGCCAGTGTTCGTGAATTCAGTGCCATTGTCACTTCTGATGTGCTTTATCTTGGTGCCATAGTTGTTCATTGCTCGATTGGCGAAGCGTCTGAAGACATCCTGCACTTCAGTCTTGTAGAGGATTATGTGCACCCAAGTATATCTAGAATAATCATCAACAATGACAAAGCCATAGAGACAAGCAGTAGTAGTAAGACTTGAGTAATGAGTGGGACCGGAAAGATCCATGTGAAGCAGTTCGAAGGGTCGAGTGGTTGTCATGATTGTCTTCGAGGGATGTTTGGCCCTCATCATCTTTCCTGATTCACAGGCACCGCATAAGTGATCTTTCTTGAACTTGATGCCCTCGATGCCTATGACATGCTTCTTCTTTGCAAGGGTGTGGAGGTTCCTCATGCCAACATGCCCTAGCCTCCGATGCCAGAGCCAGCATTCTGAAGCTTTTGCTAGAAGACATACGGCAAGCTGTGGTCCTGCCGAGAAATCTACTACATACAAATCATCTTTCCGATACCCTTCAAACACTAGAGACTTGTCAGATTCCATTAGTACAAGGCAGCGATATTTTCCAAATATTACGATCATGTTCAAATCGCAAAGCATTGAGACAGACATTAAGTTGAAGCCAAGGGATTCAACAAGCATGACTTTATCCATGTGTTGATCCTTTGAGATTGCAACTCTACCTAGACCCAGTACCTTACTTTTACCAGTGTCAGCAAATGTGATGTGACTCTTGTCGGATGGACGTAAGGTTGAGTCCATAAGAAGGCTTCTTTTGCCAGTCATGTGATTGGTACACCCACTATCAATAATCCATTCTGAAGACGCTGGTGTCGTACCCTACAGTGCAGTTAGGGGGATAGGCTTCACGAAGAGAATTGTGAAGCAAAAACATTTGACGAACCAGTGGGTTATGAAAGCTTAGATCCAGATTAGGACTGATAGGGAGAGTAGAAAGCAATTCAGGAACGAAGTACATAATAAGACGATTTGGGCATTTGATCTTGCGCCCTACAAGATGTTTAAGGTCCCCAGCAATAGCGTCAGACGATTTTGGTTTTCTGCTGGAGACCTCTCCCTGCAAAAGTGAGTTAAGCTTTCTTAGCCACCCACATCTTCAAGGGTGTCTTAGAAGCAATAAATCTAAGTGCAACGTCTGAGAACTTTGGCTTTGGAGCCCTAGCAAAAAGTCTTGCAGGCGAACAATAGTACTCATAAGAATAAGCAGAATAGTTCTGGTCTTATGAACATGGCGGTTTGATGAACCGCGCTCATATTCATAGGCCTGAGTATGGTTCCCCTACAAAACATTTGCGTTAGTGCGACTCAGATGAGTCCTCTGTCTGTATGAAGCCTTTGGACCGTATGAAGCCTGTGGTCTGAGGTTTGTCTTCTTCACGCGTGGTGTCATGATGACATTCATAGGAAGATTCTCCAGACACTTTTTCGGAACCCAGATCTTCTTCATAGGCGGTCCGTTCCTGCAGTTAGTACCAATGTACCTGGCAAACACATCACCATTCTGATTCTTAAACAGTTTATAGTTTGCATCAAAGGATTCATCAATGACAATGGGGTTTGCACAAGTGAAGCCAGATAGAGTGGATGGATCTGCTTAAGATTCCATTGCAGCAACCCATGTGGTTTTGGGGTACTTCTCAGGTTTCCAGTAAGAGCCATCAGCATTCATTTTCCTTACAAACCCAACACCCTCTTTCCTCGGGTTTCGATTCAAGATCTGCTTTTTGAGGACATCACATAGTGTCTGATGCCCTTTAAGACTTTTGTACATCCCTGTTTCAAGCAATGTCTTCAACCTAGCATTCTCATCAGCAATAGTAGTGGAATCCTCAACAGAGGGGTTAGTTCCCACATCAACAGTTGAAGATATTGCAACAGTAGCAGCAGTAGAACATTCAGCAATAGTAGTAGCATTATCACGCTCAATGCATTTAAGACATGGTGGTTCAAATCCTTCCTGAGCGGAACTGATCTGTTCGGCGCGAAGTGACTCGTTTTCCTTTTGAAGATCTTCATGAGCCGCTCTCAATTTCTCAAGATCTTGCTTCCTTTCAAGATAATCATAGGAAAGCTTTTCATGAGTTGTTGAGAGTGTTTCATGACGACTTTCAAGTTCCTCATACTTAACATGAAGATTTTTTATGTCTTCAATTAAGGACTCAGATCGAGTCATTACAGCGCCTAATATATCATCGCTTTTGTCTAACAGTTTTTGAATATGTTCCATAGCTTTCTGTTGTTCAGTCGCAATTTTAGCAAGTGTTTTGTAGCTGGGTTTTGAACCACAATCAGAGTCATCTTCACTAGATGTTTGATAGTGAGTAGTGCGTGTGTTTACCTTGGCACCGCGTGCCATGAAGCAGTAGGTAGGAGCGGAGTAGTCCTTGTCATTTGCATCAGTGTCGGTGATGAAGTCATTGTATTCAGTGTTGAAGATGGACTTGGCAACGTATGCTGTAGCCAGACTTGCAACGCCAGAATCAGACTCTTCCTCAGACTCCACCTCCGCCTCCTCAGAAGCGGACTCCTCCTCTAAATCCATTTCCTTGCCAACAAACGCACGTGCCTTGCCAGATGAGCTCTTCTTGTGTGATGAAGACTTTGGGGAAGACTTGGAAGAAGACTTTGAGTATTTCTTCTTCTTCTTCTTGTCGTCAGAGTCATATTCCTTGCTCTTCTTCTTCTTTTTGTTCTCATTGTCCCACTGCGGACACTCAGAGATGAAGTGGCCAGGTTTCTTGCACTTGTGACATGTTTTCTTCTTGTAGTCATGAGCAGAAGCTTCATCATTCCTTGAGCTTGATCGTGAGGACTTTCTAAAACCTTTCTTCTTGGTGAATTTTTGGAACTTCTTCACAAGCATAGCAAGTTCCCTTCCAATGTCTTCAAGATCCTCAGAACTGCTGTCAAATTCTTCTTCAGATGAGGAGACAGCTTTTGCCTTCAAGGCACGAGTTCGCCCATAGTTTGGACCGTAGATATATCTTTTCTCAGAAAGCTGAAACTCACGTGTGTTGAGCCTCTCAAGTATGTCAGACGGATCAAGTGTCTTGAAATCAGGTTGTTTTTGAATCATCAGGGCTAGGGTGTCAAACGAACTGTCAAGAGATCTCAGTAGTGTCTTGACGACTTCATGCTTGGTGATCTCAGTAGCACCAAGGGCTTGAAGCTCATTCGTGATGTCAGTGAGTCGATCAAATGTGAGCTGGACATTCTCATTGTCATTTCTCTTGAAACAGATGAAGAGGTTGCGAAGGACACTGATTCTCTGATCTCTCTGGGTTGATACGCCTTCGTTGACTTTGGAGAGCCAGTCCCAGACTAGCTTAGATGTTTCCAAAGCACTCATGCGGCCATATTGTCCTTTGGTCACATGACCACAAATGATATTCTTGGCAGTAGAATCCAGTTGAATGAACTTCTTGACATCAGTAGCAGTGACACCTTCTCTAGCCTTGGGAACGCCGTTCTTGACGACATACCATAGGTCGACGTCAATGGCTTCAAGATGCATGCGCATCTTATTCTTCCAGCAGTCGACATAGCTAAAACTCCATGTGGTTAAACCGAATCACACAGAACAAGGGAGTACCTTGCTCTGATACCAATTGAAAGTGCGTTATATCGACTAGAGGGGGGTGAATAGGCGATTTTTATGAAAGTCTTCAAAACGTGGAAGTTTTGAAGACAAATGACAGAAATAAACCTATTACCATGCAGCGGAAGGTAGACTACACTAGGCAAACCATAGTCAAGTATTCAATGGAGTGAAAGCACAATGACTAATAGCAGCAATGTAGTAAGGATCAGGTAGGAAGATATTATGAAGCCAAACAGAACATGCAGTCACTCAGTGAAGATAAAAGATAGTGCAATCATACAATGACTTCACAAGGACCAATAGTAAGTAAAGGGAAGGAAAGGATGAGACCAGTGACACGTTGAAGACAATGATTTGTTGGACCAGTTCCAGTTGCTGTGACAACTGTACATCTGGTTAGGGCGGCTAGGTATTTAAACGTGAGGACACACAGTCCCGGACACCCAGTCCTAAACACGCAGCTCAGGACACCCAGTCCTCACCGTATTCCCCTTGAGCTAAGGTCACACAGACCTCACCCAATCACTCTGGTAAGTCTTCAAGGTAGACTCCCAAACCTTCACAGACTTCGTTCACCGGCAATCCACAATGTCTCTTGGATGCTTAGAACGCGATGCCTAACCGGCTGGAGGATTCACAGTCCTCAAGTGTAATAAGTCTTCAGATCACACAGACAAGAAGACTTAAGTGATGCCTAATTCTCTTTGGCTCTGGGTGGTTAGGGCTTTATCCTCGCAAGGAATTCTCTCTCAAAGGCTTCGAGGTGGGTTGCTCTCAAACGACAAAAGCCGTACACTAACTCTGAGTAGCCAACCGTTTATGGTTGTAGGGGGTGGGCTATTTATAGCCACTAGGCAACCCGACCTGATTTGTCCGAAATGACCCTGGGTCACTAAGGAACTGACACGTGTTCCAACGGTCAGATTTCAAACTCACACGGCAACTTTACTTGGGCTAAAAGCAAAGCTGACTTGTCCGACTCTGGACAAGATTCGCTCTCATAGTCTTCACTCGAAGACATAGGTTTTGGTTAAGCATCACTTCAGTCATTCTGACTGGTTCTCTTGGACCCCACTTAACAGTACGGTGGTTCCTATGACGCAACAAAGAAGAAAAAGAACTACGAAAGATCTAAGTCTTCGAGCTCCATAGGCTTCATGTGATGTCTTCTCTTGTCATAGTCTTCAATGTGAATATCTTCATATACCACCTTTGACATCAATGTCTTCATACATTTTTAGGGGTCATCTCTGGTAGGAAAACCGAATCAATGAGGGACTTCTACCTGTGTTATCCTGCAATTCTCACAAACAGATTAGTCCCTCAACTAGGTTTGTCGTCAATACTCCAAAACCAACTAGGGGTGGCACTAGATGCACTTACACTTGGCAAGGTATTAAAGTAATAAGTCGGTACCGTTTACCTGCAACACAGACATCTGTAATTTCTTTGATGTAAGAAAAATGATTCCAAAATAGATATAAGTTAAAAAGACGGTGTCCCTCATATAAACCTGACAGTTGTCTATCTATGAACATGCAAACATTACTAGTGCTACAAGTGATAATAGCAAACCATTTAAACAAACAGGGTATCAGAACGTAAATTACTCGTGAATTATGTTGCACCCTAGAAGTACATATGACTAGCTATCTACATGCTTAAGTAGCTATTTAAGTTCAGGCAAACAGGTAATTCTTAACAGTAAGTATGAAACACATAGATAGGCGCAGTCTATAATAGGATTAACAGGCTATTGCATTATGTAATCTGTAGCAAACTAAATTAAGCCAAGCAACGTCATTGAACAATTTTGCAATAAGTGGCTAACTAAAATTCCGAGAAGCAGGTAACTGAACTTACGATAGCTCTTTGTACATGCACACTTCAACTTCTTTTTCGCTTACAAGTTTCTACTGAAGGAGTCCATGGCATCAATTGCTTGGATACGCAGTCCCAATACTTCTTTCTTTCCACACTGCATTGGTAAGTCGAATGGTTAATCTGGTAAGATGGTGCGTCCTTGATATGTTATATGAGGACGTGTAGTCAGACTAGTTGTAGCCACACACATCACACTGGCTTTTACTGTATATTTCATGCAATTACATTTGGCATACCGAGATCTAAGCAATCTATAATAGGATGAAAGACTGGCATCCTTCACATTATTGGCAAACTCAGTTCATAGAAACAAGCAATTCAACCATTCTGTGGGTAAATCAAAAGCGCCACTGGAATATTTTTCACTACCCCAATCATACACGCAAAAGGGGCGACGCCATCGTAGGGGATGCTATGGGTGGCCGCCTCGGGTGGCTAGAAAGTGTGCACCTAGTTTGAGTCATCTCGGTTGGCCCAGGCTAGTTATGTTCATCCCAACGCACGAGCAGGCAATGTAAAAATGAAGAAAAATGTTTCAATTTGGGTGGGCCAATAAGTTAAGTGCAAGGCAGGCCCTATAGCAGGATGGCGGCCCAAACGAGCGCCTCCCATATCAATCGACAAAAGGAAAAATCCCAATTCTTTCCCTCCAGCCTACAGTCTGGTTCGCTCCTAACCTAGCCACCGCTGGACAGACCAACACAGCACTTCCTTGCGCCCTCATTAGAGGGCGGTCGTCGGGGTTCAGGCGAATGGAAGGACAAGAAGATGAAGATCCAGCCCTGGGTGTAGCTTGCATGGGAGGCAGCGGCGGCAGCACGGGCATGGCATCGAGCTTGCGCAAACGGACAATCGCATCTTGCAAGAGCAGCATGCACAACAAGCAGGTACATCACATCCCTGATTATATCTAATTCAACTGTTCAATATCTGGCCAATAGATAAACCTGGCGATGTTGTGAAACTTCTTGTGTGTAGGGAATATATGAGAAAATGAAACCAATTTCTGCTTATTTTATAACTCCCCCAATAAACACTGAACTGACTGAATCTGATGTATCTAATCAAGTTTCCGGCGCAAACGTACAGGCTCATGTTGTTCTTGAGCCTGAAGTGTCTAATGAACAGACTACTAATGGAGGATTTGATGCAAACATTTTACATGCTCCTAGTGATGAACATATAGTGTCTAATGAGGTATCTAGTGCAAGCATTTTGCAAGCTCCCATTGATGGATTTAGTGTCTAATGATGATCTGCTATGTTGAGAGAGACATAGAGATTTGCAGGCACTGATGACAAGCCAATTATAGTAGATTTTCTGGGCTTCAGGAAACATTGAGGCCATCTACCAGAAAGTCCCCATATTGTGACAATGTAGCATAAATACTTTTCTAATCTGTTGCTTGAAATTATTTGCATACTTGTGCAGGATAGATATATTGATATGCAGTTTGCGCACTGGTTATAGGTGCAATTACACTTTGATATTTTCAGCCAGACAACGAGTAATTCAAGCAGGTACAAACCATGTTAGTAGTCCTTGTACACCTTGTTGCATTTTGTGTTTTTTGGTGCTTGCATCATTTAGTGTTATATAATCTAAACTACTTTTGATCATTAGCTGGTTTTCAAAGTGCATGTAGCTTCACATTTCTCAAGTTATGATGATTTCCGGAGTGCAAGTTCCTTCATATTTTTTAAGTTAAATGTTTGCACCTGGTAACTTGAATTTGTGGATCCGCCACTGCACACAAATCATACACGCATGCCAGTATGAATTAAATGAAATGTAGGGACTTACGCTAGCTCGTTGTACAGCCCCATTGCAGCTCTGCTTGCGCTTGGGATGTTCCATGTACAAGTCCATGTTACCACTTTCTTGGATGTGCACGACTTGTGCTCCTTGCATCCCCTCTGCATTATTGACATGATGAATGGTTGATCAAATAAGAGGAATCGACCTTGCTGTTGTACCAGAGGACAGATGCTTACAAGGTTATACGAGTGTGTAGGATGCGTACCAGTTCCCGTAGCGCCGTCATGCTTCAAAAATGGTTTTGCTTGTTTCAGATGATATGTCCAGAAGAAAGAAGAGTTAAAGTCAGAGTTGCATAGGCGTGTAAGCTAAGAGAGGAGTGAAAGGATATCCAAACATCATCGGAACAGTGCACAAGGGAGTGATCTGTGGATACCTAGTTCAGGCCGGCATTACGGCATGCTCGCTGGCGTTGGCTGGTGTAACATCCCAAATTTTCAATTTGGAATGTTATACATAGGTCATCAATGCATATCATATTTTATTGCATTTTAGTTTTGCAATCCTCAAAATCCTAAGCAACTCAAGGACCGTCGGAGAGAGTTGGGGATTTCCCCGGTTTTCATATTTGGTTTTTATCAAATAATGAATCGAGGATTTGGATTTTAATTATTTTCCTTCTTAAAAATATTTCATATTAAAATATATGAGAGGAGATAATATGACTTCTCCAAAATAATTGAAATATTGGAGGAAAAATATTAAAATCATTTATTTGATTTCATTTGATTTTATTTGGATTTTATTTGCATTAGAAAAATTGCACGTTCTCAAAATTGCATTTTGGGGCCAAGAAAATGTTCATCTCGTTTTTAATATTTTATTTAGACGGTGAAACTTTTTTTTGGCATTTTTAGGTTTTTATTTTATTTTCTAGTGTTTTATTTCTGTCGGCGTAATTATTTTAAAAAAAAGTTTCCCGCGCCCGACTGGGCCTAAGGCCCAGCCGAGCCAGGCCGGCCCGAGGTGCCACCGCCCCCGCGCGCGTGCGCCGCGCCGCCGCCGCTTGGACTGGAGTCCGAGCCGGACTCCGCCTCCGCCGCGTCTTGCCCCCTCCCCCAAGTCGCCGCCCCGCCCCCTTTATAAGCCGCCACCCCGCTGCCCCACACCACCACCACCGTAGCCACCTCCGCCCCAAGCCGCAGCCGCCGCCGCCGAGCCCCGCCGCCGGAGCCCTCGCCGGAGGTACCGCGCCGGTTCCGAGCCGATGGTTTTTTTAAAAAACCGTTCGGTTTTTTTAGAAACCCTAGATCCGTTTTTTTTGGTTCACCGGTTTTTCTAGGTTCTTCTAGTTAGCGGACGTTCGTCCATACATTCGTTTTAATGAACGGTTTTGCCCGTTAGTTACAGCTAACGAACGCTCGTTCGTTAGTCTGTTCGTCAGTTTTCTTTTTGTCGGATTTATCCGCGATTTTCTCGATCGCGATTTCTGATCCGATCTTAGTTTCTGTTTATCTTTTCGCTTGTTAGTCGGAATCAGGTGATTCAAGCGCCTAGATATTCATTCGAAACCCTCTTTCTGTTTAATCAACTTGAACAAATTTTTGCTACTGTAAAATTTGACCTAGGTCCAGATTAGTAAACAGATCTTGTTTCTTTCGTCGTTTGAGTTTCGTTGCTCCGTTTGATTTGATTCTTTTTGCTAACCGGAGTTCTTAAGTTGAACTTTCCGGTCAACCTCTTTTATTTGAGTTTTGATTGAGCATCTTTGCTTGTTGCTTATGTATGTTATTGTTTGTCTGCAATAGAACACCCGGAGTGCGAAGCGTGCTACTATGAGTCCCTAGGTTTTGCGGATCGTCAGCAAGGCAAGTAACACATTGATCATACTCTTTTCATACCCAGTTTTTATGCATTAGTTCCAATCCTCAAACATTGCATGATTAGGATGTCATTAACTTGTGGGTTGGGAAGTAGTTATTGAGGTAGAACCTATTACCATGTTACTATCAAACCCTTGGGAGTTACTTCTACACGTTGCTTATATTATTTTGCTTTGCTCGTAGACGTGGTTCGGGTTTGAGTGAAATCCATGACAAATGTGAGATTGTTAATTAATGGTTCAACTTAAGGTGGCAACTTAAATAAACATCTCGGTGGATTGATGCACCTGGGGAACCCAGTGTTGTCTGTTTTTTTTGGAAATCCCGGGGAACCCGTGTGATCTTCCAATGGACCGCCACCCAGGCTCAAAGGGAACTGAGATGATTCATGCTAGAAACTTCCGTGTGCAGCCAAAAGCTATTATGGGCTCTAGCATAGTTAAGTAAGTTACGTGAATCTCTTGAAGAGGTAGATCAGCAGGTAGTGGGTTTTGTAGGTTTGGTATGGTCTACCCAGAGTAGAGAGTTTATGTTTCTGAAAGACTGTGTCTCGGTCATCCGTTTCTCAAACACCTTGTAGTGCGAGAAATCCAACGGAGGTGATCGAGTCTTGTGGGGAAAAGTGCGCAAACCTCTGTAGAATGTACAATCTAATCATGCTTAGCCGTGTCCCCGGTTATGGACAATCTTGAGTATCTAGTACTTGGGTTATCACACGTATCTCATCACTTTTAATTAAATTTGTTGGGTTGTTAACCACTTTAATTGGGATTGAGTTGGGGTTACCTTCTCAATGTTTCAACCACCATGATAGTTAAATTAAAGCTATTCCTTTGTTGTAGGGAAAAATTGGCTTTTCGCAAAAACTATAACCCTAGAGCTTTCCACCAGCCAAATATGCATGTAGTATTAGCATTATTCTGTTCATGCTCTACTGTGTTATATTGCCAGCATATTCCATGTGCTGACCTGTTTTCGGGCTGCAACGTATTATGTTGCAGACTTTTCAAATGAGGAGTAAGGTTCGTTAGGTCGTTGTCGTGCAGCTCAGTTATGTCGTTGGAGTTGATGGGCTCACTTTATCTTCCAAGCCTTCAGCTATTATCGCATAAGTTCTCTCTTGAGACATTCGATGTAATAAGTGTGTGATTGCTACTCTGTTATAAATCCTTCGAGTACTGTGTGTGTCAGCATTACCAATCCAGGGATGACACTGAAGCATAGAGACTTGACCGTTTGAGGTCGGGTCGCTACAAGATGGTATCAGAGCACACGCTAAGTGTAGGACACGACCACTAAGCTAAACCATAGGTCACACTTCTCTTCTCATTTCTGACTCCTCTTCAATTTCTACTCTTTAGGATGACGGAGATGAAGAACAAGTTTGCCCAACCGGATGAAGACACACCTTTTGGACGCCACTTGAAGGAAGTCACTAGGTACTTGAACATTGGAATACCAAGCTTCACCGGGACATACACCGCTACCTTACCAGAAGAGGAGCACTAGATGAGTCAAGTACAAGTTCCAGGAAGGACGTTCTCGCCAACTTCTAAACCCATAGAATTTTCTTTCGAAGCACCCACCTGGAGTCTAGGAAAGAGCATGGCAGCCCACATTACCATGGGACACATTGGAGAAGTCTACAACATGGAACTTAAGGACACTATCTACCAAATATGTGGGCGCCGAGACGAGCAATGGGAAGTAATCAGCACCAAGAAGGATAGATCCATTGCAGCTTTCATCCAGGAGTTAAACCAGCACATTCGACGCCAGGAGAACCAGATGTGCACGGACATGATGGACTTGAAGAAGGCGAAGACTAGGATCATCGAGCTGGAGGAAGAACTCAAGTTTACACGCGATGGATATGAGGAAGAAACCAAGACACTACTGGAGAAGAATGATGACCAGGTTAAGAAGATCAGAGTATTCATGGGAGGTCCAGCACCGGGAGTAGAAGATGACGATTCCACTTGCCCAGACAACTACATCATCATCGACGACACAGATTCTGATCCAAGTGATGATGACTTCAAAGACGAAGCTGGAGCGGATGTCATGGAGTCTACCACCGATCAAAATTTCTACAGGACCACCATATATTAGTAGTATTTCCCCCATGTATTTAGTAGTAGTTGAGCACTTTTGCGATAGTTCCAGACCGCTTGTATGCCCTTGCTTGATTGATTGAGTGAAATGATTGTGTTTGTCTCATGTCCATATGGGTAGTGCTTTCTCATTAGATCCCTTTTCTATTATGATCTCTTCCATCTAAACCCATCAAATGCCTCCGAGACGTGACCTCGGTTTTGTTTTCCCACCGGAGCACACCCAGTTGATCCAGCAGCAGAATACTTTGATGCAATTGCTAGTTCAGAACCAGGGCAACAACAACAACAACAACAACAACCCGCCACCAGTGGACAACCTAGCCCGCTTTCTAAGGTTACAACCGCCAGTGTTTTCCAGTAGCACCAAGCCTATATTTTCAGATGATTGGCTCCGTAGGATTGGAAGGGAGTTAACCACTATGGGATGCACTGATGCTGAGAAGGTGCGTTTTGACGCACATCAGTTGGATGGACCAGCAGCATCATGGTGGGAGAATTACACTGTCACCTACCCCATAGCCACGGTGACATGGGACCAGTTTCAGTAAGCTTTCCGCATAGCCCATGTTTCAACCAGAGCTATGTAGATGAAGAAGCGGGAGTTCTGCAACTTACGCCAGGGGAACTGTACTGTGGCTCAGTACGTGGATGAGTTTAGCAAGTTATCACGCTATGCCCCTGATGATGTGGCCACAGATGCCGCGAAGCAGGAGAAGTTTATGGAAGGGCTGAATGACGAGATGAGCATGTTGTTGATGGTAGAAACCTTCAATAGCTACCAGGAGTTGGTAGACAAGGCTCTTATGATTGAAGGGAAGCAGCAGCAGATTGAGAGCCGTAAGAGGAAGTACGGACAAGGGAAGTATAACTCAGGGGCTCGGCAGAAGCCTCGCCTAACCCCGAACTCGGGAGGACTAGTTCATAACCATGGAGGTCACAACCACTATCGGTGTCAAAACCGGCGGATCTCGGGTAGGGGGTCCCAAACTGTGCGTCTAGGATGGATGGTAACAGGAGGCAGGGGACACAATGTTTTACCCAGGTTCGGGCCCTCTTGATGGAGGTAAAACCCTATGTCCTGCTTGATTAATATTGATGATGTGGGTAGTACAAGAGTAGATCTACCACGAGATCAGAGAGGCTAAACCCTAGAAGCTAGCCTATGGTATGATTGTATGTTGTGGTTGTTGTCCTACGGACTAAAACCCTTCGGTTTATATAGACACCGGAGAGGGTTAGGGTTACACAAGGTCGGTTACAAAGGAGGAGATATCCATATCCGTATTGCCTAGCTTGCCTTCGACGCCAAGTAGAGTCCCATCCGGACACAAGACGAAGTCTTCAATCTTATATCTTCATAGTCTAACAGTCCGGCCAATGGAGATAGTCCGACTATCCGGAGACTCCCTAATCCAGGACTCCCTCAGTAGCCCCTGAACCAGGCTCAATGACGATGAGTCTGGCGCACAGTATTGTCTTCAGCATTGCAAGGCGGGTTCCTCTCCAAATTCCATGTACCTGTTGAAATAGTGTCCAGCCTCTTGTGAATGTTGAACTCCTTGGCTTCCACGCCCAATAATGGCCACTATACACGTGTCGAGCAAATGTGAAGAGCTAGGGTGTTTTTACTTTTACCCCCCTAGCCGTGCAAATGAGCTGCCTATTAAAAAGACGAGGATTCAGATCCAAATCTCACCACCCTCCCTTGGCGAGCCTTCATCAGAGTGCATCCGACAGAGATCCATTCCATCATGGCCGGTCGACGCAGCTCCTCCTCTCTCTCCCCTAGCCCCAAGCCTGGAGATTGGGAGAGATGTTTTGTCCCGCACAGCAAATTAGTGATGCTTCAGACCAAGGTATTTCTTCCCCCAGCGTACATGGTCCCGGTTCGAGCCAGGCTCGCCACCTATAATGGCGGAGAGCGAGCGGAGAGCCTTCCCAATCCCTCCAAGGGAGAGCGGGTATGCCTTGTCCCTCATTTGGTAAGAGGGCTCGGATTTCCAATTCACCCATTTCTCCGGGGGCTCCTGGAGTTCTACGGCCTCTAGTTGCACAACCTTACGCCTGCCTCCATATTGCATATCGCGGGATTCGTAGCCCTTTGCGAGCTGTTTTTGGGCTGTGAGGCTCATTTCGCGCTGTGGAAGAAGCTGTTCTGCCTTGTGCCCCGCTCTCAGAAGGGGTCAATATATCAAGTGGGCGTAGCCGAAGTGTGGTGTATTGCCGGGACCGGATATCTATCCGGAACCCCAAAGAAGACGTCCGAAGACTGGCCTTCAGAATGGTTTTATATAGAAGACGTCCCCCTCCCGGATCCTATTCGAATCGACCTTCCCGAGTTCAACAGCGCTCCTTTGAAGAAGCGCCGGAGCTGGCGTCCATGGAGCTCCCTAGAAGAAGATGATAGGGACGTTCTTTACCTGATGAGACGGATAAGTTTGTTAGCTCGATCTGGATTGACCATGATCGAGCTCATGGCCACATGCATTATGCGGGGGATGCAGCCGCTTCAATATAGAGGCCACCCCATGTGGGATTTCAATGGGGTGGATGACGCCACCCGCGACGGCAGTAAAGGGCCGGGATCGGTTGCTGATCTAATAAAGATCTTATCCACTTTGTACAAGGGAGAAGAGGAGGAATTCCTCCGCGTCAACCCGCAGGGCGGATTTTCTATGTACAATCCTCCGAGATGGGTAAGCGGAGACTTTTTGTCGCCCACCCGTTTCATATTCCCATAGTTAAGTATTCAGTCTAGTGATGTCAACGCAGGAGCTGTGCCAGGCTGTAAGGGAGATAAACAACCCCCCTCCACAACCTGAGGACCCGGATCCAGACATATCTGTGGAGCTGATCGATGGGGTATTTTACCAATTGAGCAATAACAACGCTTTGGTGGCCATTACGGCCGATTACCCTGGGCTACTTCCAGCCTCACAGGTAACTGAGACCAAAGTCCCAGTACTTTGAAAAGGGATCCGTCCTTGCGTGTTTTTGATTGCCGTATAACAACTGTTTTTTGCAGGGGAGGTCCTCGAGGTGGAAGGCCGAGCCAGCGGCGACTAGCCAACAAGGGGCCGCGAGGCTAGGCAGGCTGAAAAGACCCGCAGTCCGTATTGAGACACCGGCGCAACGGTACAGCGCATCGTCTTTATTCCAAGACATTATTCTCATAGGCATATTAACGCCCATGCCTTCTTTTTAGGAAAAAGAGCGCTCGCCGGACTATACCTGGAGAGGATACTAATCGCGCCTCCACCAGCCAGGCTCCAAGGCCGGATTCGGAGGCGGGAACGAATACGAGGCGTGCGTCGGGTGCTCCTTTGACAAAGGATGCGGATAAACTGTCTGCCACCAATTCCGAGGTGGAAAGTTCCATGAACCACATGCGTCGCCGGACTGTTCTTCGTGACGCTTGTTTCTCCCAAGAGGCATTGGATGCCTTCAACTCGGGAGATGCGTACCTCCGTGCCGCTCAAAATGGTCTAGCCAGAGCCACGAAGCAGTATGTAAAAGACATACGGGTGAGAAAATATGGTGGTTATATATATCAGTAGCCCCTGAGACTTGAAACAGTTAGAATAACTGATTTAAGGATCATTTTTTATGCAGGTTCTTACAAAAAAGAATACCCAACTGTCCCAGGAGCTGGAAGAGTGCAAAGCCCAACTTCAGGCTACACTGGCCGCAGCAGGGGAGCCCAAAGAGACCCCCTCTGGTAATATATCCTTCAAATGATGTATCATATAGAATACGGTGTATATGCAGATCTGACGATAAAATTGCAGATGACGCTGAAGTAAATCCGGATAAGCAATAGCTCATACGCCAGCTGAAGGCCGGTGAGAGCGTGCTTACGAGGGTGAGGCAGGAGAAGAATGATCTCCTAGATGACAACACCAAGCTGGGCGTGGAACTAAAAGATGTTCGTGCCCAACTGTCGGACTCTGTTAAGGAGAATCGGCGGCTTCGACGCGCAATATTTAGTAAGTGCTTGAACGAACTTTGAAAAAGAGTTCGGCGAGGAAGTTGGCTGACAGAGTTATATCTGTAGGTATGCTAACAGGTCGTCCTGCCGAGGAAATGCCCGGTTCTACGGGTGACCTTCTTCCCGAGCTCTCACAATTGCACAAGCGAGTTCGGCAGGTGATGCAAGGCGTCGCCCAGGCCTTGTGGTCATCCGTCTCCATGCTCGAAGGCCTTGGAGAGCTTGCAGAGAAGCTGAAGGGAGCGCGGCGGCGCTTCCGATTATTGAAGATATCAGCCTGCCGTCAGGGCGCCAGGGAAGCTTGGGCAATGGTGAAGACACGGTACACGAAGGCTGACCCGAACCACATGGCCGAAGTCGGACCTGTGGGGCCCGATGGGAAGGAGATCCCTGTGAGCTTAGTGTACGGCCAAGTAGAATTGGCCGCAAAGTATTCCCAACAGGACTGTAGACTAGACAGCCTATTGGATGGTATTGAAGAGGAATTCAACCAGTCAAATTGACTATGTAATTTAAAGTGACATGTATAATGCCTTCTAGCCAGATTGTAGATCGTTTGTCGTGGCGGACCTTTTCGCTTCAACCTCGGGTCCCGACGGTCCAGAGTGTATCCGAATACCCTCGCGGTTATGTAAGAACCGGGGCATGCATGGACACCAGGCGTAGGGGTCATTAGTGCTTTAACAGACAAGTGCCCAACTAGTTATGTTATATTACATGGTTAGTAAGAAACATCTTCCAGGGAGAATAGTTCCGTTAGGGGTTCCTTTCCCTGGGAGGCATGCCCTAAAGTGCATGTCCGGACTGCGAGAAGAGACGCTGAAAAAACATCTGGGGGCGCATAAGTAAATAAGTGAAAAATCATCTTTAGTTCACCGACCGAATATTCCCTTAAGAACGCTAGCTTTCGGCTTCACCCAGTCTGAGGTACACTTCCGGCTGACCCGGTAGTAACAATCGTAGAGGTGCTCCCCTTATGCCCTAGCCGAATTAACGGGAACGTAGGGCATAAATACAAGAGCCATGCAACCCAGCTTGGCCAAAACTTAAGTCATATTGATGCATATAATGGTGAATAAAGGGTACATGCGGAAGGATAACACATGTGTTGGGCATAAAGCCCGTATGAATAAGCTTCTATTAAAGAAGCCCCCAGGTATAATGAGCGCGGATAGCACGTCAGTTGCATGCAAACAAAGCATGAATGGGCCCCTAAAGGATGTGAGAGAAAAGAAAAGGAGAAGGAGAAAAATATAAGACAGATAGTGTATAAAAAATGGACAGAGGAAGGAGACGAACACAGAGTCCGGCGTTAGGCGTAGAATCTTTGGAGTCGGGCTATGTTCCATGTGTTCGGCTCGAGTCGACTATCTGATGCATCCCATAGACGGTACGCTCCACTAGTCGGCACTTGGTCAATGATGAAGGGACCTTCCCATTTGGTCTTGAGTTTGTCCTTTTTCTTATCCGGCAGGCATAGAACTAACTCGCCAATATTGTAAGTTTTGGCCCGTACTTCTCTGCTTTGGTATCTTCGAGCCTGGTGTTGATAGAATGCAGAACGGGCTTTTGCCACGTCACGCTCCTCCTCCAAGGTGTCCAAACTGTCCTGCCGATCGAGCTCGGCTTCTCTTTCTTCGTACATGCGCACTCGAGGCGAGTCATGAATAATGTCGCAGTACAGAACCGCATCTGCGCCGTATACCATAAAGAATGGTGTGTATCCGGTAGTGCGATTTGGCGTGGTCCGCAGCCCCGAGAGTACGGAGTCGAGCTCCTCTACCCAATGCGTGTTAGATTCCTTGAGGGACTGCACTAATTTGGGTTTGATGCCGCTCATGATAAGACCATTTGCTCGCTCGACCTGACCGTTAGTTTGTGGGTGATAGACTGAAGCATAATCAAGCTTGATGCCCATGTTTTTGCACCAGAGTTTTACCTCGTCGGCTGTGAAGTTCGTGCCGTTATCAGTGATGTTGCTGTGGGGAACGCCGTAACGGTGTACGACCCCTGATATGAAGTCTATCAGCGGTCCGGATTTGGCCGTCTTAACAGGCTTGGCTTCTATCCATTTGGTGAACTTATCCACCATGACCAGTAAGTATTTTTGCTTGTGGGTTCCTCCTTTAAGGGGTCCAACCATGTCAATCCCCAGACCGCGAAGGGCCAGGTGATGGGGATAGTTTGGAGGGCGGTGGGTGGCATATGGCTTTGGTTAGCAAAAAGCAGGCAACCAACGCATCATTGGACTAACTCCTGAGCGTCTGCCCGGGCCGTCGGCCAATAGAAGCCTGTACGGAAGGCCTTGCTTACAAGGGCCCAGGCCGCCGCGTGGTGACCGCCGAGTTCGGCGTGAATTTCAGCCAGAAGATTCCGCCCTTCCTCTTTGGAGATGCACCTTTGAAGGACTTTGGTGGTGCTTTTCTTATAAAGCTCTCCCTCATGCACTTTATAGGCTTCAGATCGCCGCACTATGCAGCGTGCCTCGTTTTGGTCCGCGGGAAGTTCCTTCTTAGTTAGGTAGGCTAGGAATGGTTCTGTCCACGGGGCGATGACTGCCATTATTACATGGGATGAGGATGTTATTTCGTTGGCAGAGCCTCCAATTATGTCAGAATATTCGGTGTCGGGTAGTGCGGTTGGGTCCGCGCTGTTATTTCCGGGTTCCCCTTCCCATACTACGGATGGCTTGAACAGCCTCTCCAAGAAGATGTTGGGAGGGACGGCATCGCGTTTTGAGCCGATGCGTGCCAGTGCATCTGCTGCCTGATTGTTTTCCCAGGCGATATGGTGAAATTCGAGCCCCTCGAACCGAGCTGGCATTTTTAGGATGGCATTGCGATAAGCTACCATTTTAGGATCCTTGGCATCAAAGTCTCCATTTATTTGGGATATCGTGAGGTTCGAATCCCCGCGCACCTCTAGGCGTTGAATGCCCATGGATACTGCCATCCGGAGACCATGTAGAAGGGCCTCATATTCGGCTGCGTTGTTGGAGTCCGTATACATTATCTGTAGTACGTATTGAACCATATCTCCTGTAGGGGACGTCAAAACAACGCCAGCCCCCAGATCAGCCAACATTTTGGAGCCGTCGAAGTTCATAATCCAGTTTGAATATGTGTCGTACTCTTTAGGGAGTTCGGCTTACGTCCACTCGGCGATGAAGTCGGCCAAAACTTGCGACTTAATAGCTCGCCGTGGCTTGTAAGTTATGTTGAACGGGAGGAGCTCAATAGCCCATTTGGCAATCCGGCCCGTCGCGTCGCGGTTGTTTATAATATCATTAAGTGGTACTTCCGAGGCTACCGTTATCGAACACTCTTGAAAGTAGTGTCGCAGCTTCCGGGATGCCATAAATACCGCGTACGCTATCTTTTGATAATGCGGGTACCGTGACTTGCATGGAGTAAGGACAGTGGACACATAGTAAACCGGCTTTTGAAGGGGGAATTTGTGTCCGTCTGTTTCTCGTTCGACGAGGAGCACTGCACTTACTACTTGATGAGTTGCCGCAATGTATCATAGCATTGGTTCGCCAATGTTTGGCGTGGCCAGGACTGGGTTTGTTGTCAATATGGCTTTTATTTCATTGAGTCCGGTCGTGGCGGCATCCGTCCACTCAAAGTGTTCAGTGCACCGGAGGAGGCGATAAAGGGGTAATGCTTTTTCTCCCAAGCGGGAGATAAAGCGGCTTAGAGCCGCCACACATCCGGTCAATTTTTGTATTTGTTTGAGGTCCTTTGGGATGTCCAATTGTGACAGAGCTCGGATCTTGGCTGGATTTGCTTCAATTCCTCTACCGGATACAATGAAGCACAAGAGCTTTCTGGCTGGTACGCCAAAAACACATTTTTCCGGGTTGAGCTTGATG
Source organism: Triticum aestivum (assembly GCF_018294505.1). Taxonomy (NCBI): domain Eukaryota; kingdom Viridiplantae; phylum Streptophyta; class Magnoliopsida; order Poales; family Poaceae; genus Triticum; species Triticum aestivum. The sequence continues at coordinate 288,873,824 of NC_057803.1, read as the reverse complement.
TCGTATGTCCGCAGGTTATCGAATGTGAGCCTCAAGTCGTCTACTAGAGATTCTACATGCTTGGTTATGACGACCACTTCATCTACATATGCCCCCACTGTTTTGCCGATCTGGTTTGCCAGAAATGTCTGAATCATGCGCTGATATGTTGCACCGGCGTTTTTGAGCCCGAAGAGCATTGTGTTGAAGCAGAATGGGCCGTACAGTGTGATGAATGCCGTTGCGGCTTGGTCTGGCTCTGCCATTTTAATTTGATGGTAGCCAGAGTATGCATCGAGGAAACACAATGAATCGTGTCCTGCGGTAGCATCGATGATTTGATCGATGCGGGGGAGGGGGAAGGGATCCTTTGGGCAGGCCTTGTTAATGTCCTTAAAATCGACGCACAAGCGCCAGGATTTGTCCTTCTTTGGTACCATCACCAGGTTTGCTAGCCAATCTAGATGTTTTATGTCTCTGATGAATCCGGCCTCCAATAGCTTGGCTAGTTCCTCTCCCATGGCTTGTCTCTTAGGTTCGGAGAAACGCCGAAGAGCCTGCTTGACTGGCTTGAATCCTTTTAGGATATTTAGGCTGTGCTCGGCCAGCCTGCGTGGGATTCCTGGCATGTTTGAATGGTGCCAGGCAAAAATGTCCCAGTTCTCGCGTAGGAACTCTTGTAGTGCAGCGTCGACATCAGGGTTTAATTGTGCCCTGATAGAAGCTGTTTTTGTAGGGTCCGTTGGATGGACCTGGAATTTGACTATTTCATCCGCCGGTTTAAAGGAGGTGGACTTGGATCTTTTATCGAGTATCACGTCGTCCCTGTTCACCATGGAGCGCAGCGCAGTCAGTTCCTCGGCCGCTAGGGCTTCGGATAGTGCCTCAAGGGCCAGTGCAGCTGTCTTATTTTCGGCGCGGAGTGCTATGTCCGGATCACTAGCAAGAGTGATGATTCCATTGGGCCCAGGCATTTTGAGCTTCATGTACCCGTAATGGGGTATGGCTTGGAAGATTGTAAACGCCTCCCGCCCTAATAGAGCGTGGTATCCGCTGCTAAACAGGGCCACTTGGAATGTAATTTCTTCGGACCTGTAATTATCCGGCGTGCGGAATACCACATCTAGTGTGATTTTCCCAGCACAGCGTGCTTCCCGACTGGGGATGATTCCTCTAAAGGTTGTGCTACTTTGCTCAATGCGGCTCTAGTCTATTTCCATCTTTTGAAGAGTTTCCTCATAGATGAGGTTTAATCCGCTGCCGCCGTCCATGAGTACCTTGGTGAGTCGAAAGCCGTCCACGATTGGACTGAGGACCAGTGCGGCTGGTGCTCGAGCTGTTCGGAATTTAGGTTCGTCACTGGCATTGAAGGTAATAGCCGTGTCACTCCAAGGATTTATTGCTGCTACGTGGCAGATTTCGGCCATGCTGCGGAGTGTTCGCTTGCGTCTATTATTTGACGCGAAGGTCTGAAAGACCGTTAACACCGTATTGTTGTCCACGGGATGGTGCTCTATGGTATTTGGGAGGAGTAGATCCTCACCACTTTTGGCCACCTGCCGGAGTATCCAACATGCTCTAAGGCTGTGCGTTGGTATTGCATCTGCTGTACTATGAATTTTGTAGGGTCCGCTGAGCCATCCCTCCAGTACGGTTCCTTTCCCCGTGGAGGGCTTTGCTTTTTGGTGGTTAACCCAGGTGATTTGTGATAATGCACCCTTTTAATTCGGATTGGGTTTGTGTTCAGGGCCCGATTATCCCAAAATTTTGTTTCGGTTTTCCAGGCACTTTCCATTGCACAGTACTTTCGTACTATTGACGCCAAGTCAGCGAAGCGTTTTATCTCACGGAGATTTATGGCGTTAAGGATTCCCTTGTCCGTGCAATTATTGCGGAAAAATAAGATTGCGCCTTCCTCACGACAGTCCTTAACCTTGTTCATTGCAAGGAGGAATCTGGCCTAGTAGTGATGTATTGTTTCCTGGGGCTCTTGCCGAATTTGGGATAGATCGCTTATGTCTGGGTGGGTGGGCGGAGTTGAATCCGAATCCTCACCAAATCTGACACTCAGGGGCCAAGGAGTTTCCGAACTCGGAAGTTTGGATTCTTGGATGTTTTCCAATAAATCTAGCCCGCTGGCTGACTCTAGGTTCAGGTCTTGAGTGACGTCCTCCCCTCCGCGGTTATCCGGCTTGGAGGGATCGGGAATCCACACATAGCTAGTCCTTAAGATAGATGAAGGGTTGCCGCATTGTTCCTCCACCACTGCAACATGATGGGTGACCTGGGGAGAGTTGATCTCTCTCGATCGGGTTTAGGCCCAATTTGATCGTAGTCTGTAGCGACTCCCAGGGCGGCGATGCGATCCAAGAGCTCGTTTAGGGAAGAGAGCTCCATCGGATCTAACTGCTCGGCGAGTTCCAGTTGACGTGAAGATTGATTTCGATGACCCGAGAAGTCATCGTCGACGCAGCGGCCGAACAGGCGGTCATAAGAAAACCACCTAGCCGGAGAGTTTGGCCGACAGCCAGAGCTCCCTTAGCAACAGTGCCGTCTTTAAAGACGGGATGAGGCATCGTTCCTGATGGCGACGGCACAGCGGAACTCTCAATGAAAGCACCAATGTCGGTGTCAAAACCGGCAGATCTCGGGTAGGGAGTCCCGAACTGTGCGTCTAGGATGGATGGTAATAGGAGGCTGGGGACACAATGTTTTACCCAGGTTCGGGCCCTCTTGATGGAGGTAAAACCCTACGTCCTACTTGATTAATATTGATGATCTGGGTAGTACAAGAGTAGATCTACCACGAGATCAGAGAGGCTAAACCCAAGAAGCTAGCCTATGGTATGATTGTATGTTGTGGTTGTTGCCTACGGACTAAAACCCTTCGGTTTATATAGACACCAGAGAGGGTTAGGGTTACACAAGGTCGGTTACAAAGGAGGAGATATCCATATCCGCATTGCCTAGCTTGCCTTCCACGCCAAGTAGAGTCCCATCCGGACACGAGACGAAGTCTTCAATCTTGTATCTTCATAGTCTAACAGTCCGGCCAATGGAGATAGTCCGGCTGTCCGGAGACCCCCTAATCTAGGATTCCCTCAACCACACTGGAGGGGGGTCGCATAACCACAATGGTGCTAAGAATGGGAATGGGAACGGAGCTAACAACAATCAGAACCGCTCCAACCCAGCCACCCCCTCCAAAAGAGATCTAAGTCAAGTTACTTTCTTTAAGTGCGGGAAGACAGTGCATTATGCCAATGATTGCCCTGATGGAAGGAATGGAAACGGAAATGGGAGCTCGGGGAAGAAGCCTAATCCATTCAATAAAGGACAAGTGAACCATGTTAACGTGGAGGAGGTTGAAGAGCAGCCGGACGCGGTAATAGGTAAGTTTTTGGTTAAGTCATTTACCGCTCTTGTTCTTTTCGATACTGGTGCATCGCATTCATACATATCAAGGGGATTCATGGATAAGTTTAAACTGCCAACCCAAACCCTTAGGACCCCTCTCCTAGTGAGTTCACCCGGAGCAGAGTACATGGCTAGACGATGGTGCGACCAGATATCCTTAACCATTGGTACACATGTTTTTCCATCCGACCTAGTTATCTTGGAGTCACAAGGATTGGATGTGATATTAGGTATGGAATGGAAGTCAAAGTATGGAGGAAGCATTGACTGTGCTAGTAAGTCGATTTATCTCACCACCCCCGAGGGAAAAAGGATTAAGTATGTATCTACGCATGTGCCTAGGAGGAGCCAAGTGAATGCCCTCATGGGAGTCGTTCAGGAGGAACTGCCTGTAGTGAAGGACTACTCGGATGTTTTCCCAGAGGAGTTACTAGGCATGCCACTGGATAGAGACATTGAGTTTTTGATAGAGCTATTTCCAGGTATAGGGCCAATATCCAAGAGACCCTATCGGATGCCCGCATATGATCTGGAGGAAATTAAGAAATAGATCAAGGAGTTATTGGAGAAAGGTTACATTTGAAGAAGTTCGTTACCTTGGGGAGCCCCAGTACTTTTGGTTGAGAAGAAGGATAAATCCCTAAGGATGGTTGTTGATTATCGAGCCTTGAATGAAGTGACGATTAAGAACAAGTATCCACTGCCGATGATAAATGATCGGTTTGATCAGCTGCAAGGAGCTAAAGTGTTCTCGAAGATCGATCTGCGATCAGCATACCATCAGTTGAAGATTCAAGAGAAGGATATACCAAAGACAGCGTTCACCACGCGGTATGGATTATACGAGTATACAGTCATGTCGTTTGGACTGACTAACGCCCCTGCCTATTTCATGAGCATGATGAACAAGGTGTTCATGGAATATTTGGACAAGTTTGTTGTGGTGTTTATAGATGATATTATGGTATACTCGAAGAATGAAGAGGAGCATAAAGAGCATTTGTGATTAGTTCTCGAGAAACTTAGGGAACACCAGTTGTATGCTAAGTTTAGCAAATGCGAATTTTGGTTGAAGGAAGTCGGATTCCTTGGACATGTTATATCAGGGGAAGGAATAGCAGTGGACCCCAGCAAGGTTCGGTCAGTCACTGAATGGTTGGCACCCACTTCAGTTAGCGAGATCCGCAATTTCCTTGGACTCGCAGGATACTACCGAAGATTCATTGAGAATTTTTCCAAGATTGCGAAGACAATGACTGAACTATTGAAGAAGGATACTAAGTTTAAATGGACAGAAGATTGCGAGGCAAGTCTCCAGGAGTTGAAGAAACGTTTGACTACATCCCCAGTGCTGACACTGCCAGATATACATAAGGATTTCCAAGTGTATTGTGATGCCTCTTGCTTAGGACTTGGATGTGTACTTATGCAGGATGGAAGAGTTGTTTCATATGCCTCACGGTAACTAAAACCTCATGAGTTGAACTATGCCACGCATGAATTGGAGCTAGCAGCCGAAGTGCTTGCGTTGAAGACTTGGGGACATTACCTTATTGGAAACCATTGTGATGTGTACACGGATCATAAGAGTTTGAAGTACATTTTCATACAGAAGGAGCTGAACCTTAGACAGAGGAGATGGTTGCAGCTTATAAAGGATTACGATATGAAGCTAGACTATCATCCCGGAAAGGCCAATGTCGTAGCAGACGCTTTGAGCCGAAAGAGTTATGCTAATACCCTTGAAAGTAAGGGATTGCCGAAGGAGTTAGCAGAGGATATCATGGAACTTCAGTTGGAGATTGTTCCAAGATGTTTTGTTGCAACAATGGAGATTCAGTCTACATTGTTGGGCAAGATTCAAGAAGCTCAGAAGGATGACAAGGAGATTGCCGAGATAAAGGAAAAGATGGGCAAAGGAAAGTCCAAAGGTTTTCGTGAGGATGAGCATGATACCTTATGGTTTGAGGATCGAGTTTATGTGCCCAATAACCCAGAGATCAGGAAGTTAATACTTCAAGAGGCTCACGACTCACCATACTCGATACACCCCGGAAACACCAAGATGTATTTGGAATTGAAGGAACGTTTTTGGTGGACTGGTATGAAGAAGGATATTGCCGAGTACGTGATGCGGAGCTCAGGGCCAAGGACGTGATGCTCCGTGAGCTCAAGGAGGAGAGGAGTGCCATGCTCCTCCGTTATGTGTGGGAGTTCGCGGAGCTTCAAAAGCGGCAGGCGTCCACCACAAAGATGCTCGAGGCATCGGTGGTGTTGCTGCAGAAAGCGGGAGATACGATAGGCCATCAGGGGAGCCGGCTGGAGCCCGAGCGGGCCGATCGTGACGAGGTCCAGGATCGCCTCAGCCACTTGGTGGACCAAGTTGCCACACACGTGTTGCGGCTGCGCGATGCCTACCGTCGTGCCAGCGCAACCATGCCAGCCGTCAGGCTATACCCGTTCGACCACCCCGTCGACTTCAATGAGCTGCGGCTTCCTGACCTGGTCTCCTTCTTCACCTATATCTCCGAGGAGCTGAGCCCCCTTCACGCGATGGTGGGGGCGGAGCTGGACAAGGAGGGGTTGCGGGCTGCCATCGCCGTTGTCGGGCGAATCCTCTCATGGCTCCGTCACCGGAATTCATTCGTACCATGGGATGCCGTCTTTGATGAGCTGGCTCTCGTCGACCGGGAGTGGCCTTTGCGGGCTGTTGCACCCTGCATCACGAACGTCGTGCGTCTCGAGAATTAGAGGGACTTTGGTGGTGTTTAGGCGTCCTCTGCATGGGCATGTCCATGTCTCGGCACAACATGGCCGTTGGATCAAAGTCAGACGGTGTAGATCAGTCACTGTAGCACAAAGCGTGTGGGTGTGTTTGGTTGCATTCTCATCTCAATATAGTTGTTCCCTCTTCATGTATTTGTGTTAACCTACTAGTGTGGACTCATGCATCCATCATGCACTCTGCCAAACACCCAAAAGTGGGTCGAGAAGGGAACTTTTGCTCCCATCCCATGCACCCTTCATACACCCTACCTAACACTGAGTCGCCGTGCTTCATATGGTTCATGTTTTGTGGAGTACTATAGCACCGTACTCTCCGTGCGCTGTAGACCTAGTTATGTTAACATTGATCTCATCGTTCATTCTCGACCGGACAGTCAAAAAAGTGGTACTATGTTACATTACTGTTCATATAGTTGACATGCCCACAACATCATTTGTTATCGTAATATATTACTACACTAGCAACAAGATTATGTAGTACTGACGTATGAACCACTACACATGCCTAGTAGTAGGAGCACTATGTATGTTCAAGTGGCTACCGTGTTTCGCACTCCTTCGTCATAAGAGTGGAAACGCTTGCTAGAATCATTTTTTTCTTCAGAAAAAATAGTGGACTCGATCTACTGTGCGGATCCTCCTTGACAGTCGTCGGGAACTTTGCTACTCACTTTCGCCAACGTGTGGGACATCCATCATCAGGGTCCACCAACCATGCACTAAATTACTCCATAGTGGAGTGCCCAACTACACGATAGACTACCCCGATCGAAGCGCCGCACTAATGCCCAGTGAGCCATCAAATCACAAAACCACCTCCTTTCCAGCAGTAAGTTGGACGGACGAAGCAACCATCATTTCACTCTTCTCTCTCAGCTTCCTCTCTACCCAACCTCGCCTGTCCCTCATCTTGTTCCTCATTTCTTCAAGAAAACCCCGACCTGCTTCTACCATTTTTCTTCTCTCCCAAAGAAGGAAAGGTGAGCGCATCAATGGTGTTGATTCTGGCCAAGGCCCGGTCTTGCAACCCCGAGACTGATCCTATAACTCCCTCTCTGTTCTTGTTTTGGGTTTATGATTTGGTTTTTTTTCTTTTATTTCTAATTGAAGGTTTCTAGATGAACGTTGGAGCACCAGCCGAAGTGATGTCTATGGCTCTGGAAAAAACCATCGAGGCTCATTGTACGAAGAACCACAAGCACCCCCCCGAGACTACCGCAGACAAGCTCAAAGCCATCACCCTATCCAAGCCCCCCTCTCCGGGATCCCTCATTAAGCAAGTCCAGGTAATATCTCTTTTTGACGATCTTTTTCTCGATCTTTATCATGTTTTTTCATCTAACATGCAGTACTAGTACTAGTAGTACAACTTTCTGGGTGATCTTGCATGTGATTTTTGTGTGCCAAATGGCGGTTCTAAATTCCTCTTTTGACCAAAACATGCGAGAGGTTGACACTGATTTCTAATAAATTACTTTCAAATACTTTATTTCAAACACTAATTAAAACATAAAAAACACAATCATAACAGAGGCTAGATAAATTATTTATTACTAGACAGTAACAAAAAGTAAAGAACAAAAATAAAATTGGTTACCTCCCAACAAGCGCTATCGTTTAACGCCCCTAGTTAGGCATAAAAGAAAGAATAGATCTAGGTATTGTCATCTTTGGTATGCTATCCATAAGTGGATCTCTTAATAGATTCACAAGGCAATTTAATTTTCTTCCTAGGAAAGTGTTCCATGCCTTTCTGCTACCGCTTGAGCACTTGTGTTGGTTTTCGCTTGAAGAGGAAAGGGTGATGCAGCAGAGTAGCGTAAGTATTTCCCTTAGTTTTTGAGAACCAAGGTATCAATCCAGTAGGAGGCCACACACGAGTCCCTCGTACCTACACAAACAAATAAATCCTCGAAACCAACGTGCTAAGGGGTTGTCAATCCCTAAACGGTCACTTAGGAGAGTGAGATCTGATAGATATGCTAATATAATATTTTTGGTATTTTTATGATAAAGATGCAAAGTAAAATAAAATGCAAAGGAAATAACTAAGTATTGGAAGATTAATATGATAGAAGATAGACCCGGGGGCCATAGGTTTCACTAGTGGCTTCTCTCGAGAGCATAAGTATTCACGGCGGGTAAACAAATTACTATTGAGCAATTGACAGAATTGACCATAGTTTTGAGAATATCTAGGTATGATCATGTATATAGGCATCACGTCCGAGACAAGTAGACCGACTCCTGCCTGCATCTACTACTATTACTCCACACATCGACCGCTATCCAGCATGCATCTAGAGTATTAAGTTCAAGAGAATAGAGTAACGCTTTAAGCAAGATGGCATGATGTAGAGGGATAAACTCATGCAATATGAAATAAACCCCATCTTGTTATCCTCGATAGCAACAATACAATACGTGCCTTTCTGCCCCTACTGTCACTGGGAAAGGACACCGCAAGATTGAATCCAAAGCTAAGCACTTCTCCCATTGCAAGAAATATCAATCTAGTAGGCCAAACCAAACTGATAATTCGAAGAGACTTGCAAAGATAACCAATCATACATAAAAGAATTTAGAGAAGATTCAAATATTGTTCATAGATAAACTTGATCATAAACCCACAACAAACACACCGCAAAAGAAGATTACATCGAATAGATCTCCACAAGAGAGGGGGAGAACTTTGTATTGAGATCCAAAAAGAGAGAAGAAGCCATCTAGCTTATAACTATGGACCCGTAGGTCTGAGGTAAACTACTCACACATCATCGGAAGGGCTATGGTGTTGATGCAGAAGCCCTCCATGATCGATGCCCCCACCGGCGGAGCTCCGGAACAGGCCCCAAGATGGGATCTCGTGGATAAATAAAGTTACAGCGGTGGAATTAGGGTTTTGGCTCCGTATCTGGTAGTTTGGGGGTACGTAGGTATATATAGGAGGAAGGAGTACGTCGGTAGAGCAACAGGGGGCCCACAAGGGTGGAGGGCGTGCCCCCCTACCTCGTGGCCTCCTGGTTGATGTCTTGACGTAGGGTCCAAGTCCTCTGATCATGTTCGTTCCAAAAATCAGGTTCCCGAAGGTTTCATTACGTTTGGACTTCGTTTGATATTCTTTTTCTGCGAAACCCTAAAATAGGCAAAAACAGCAATTCTGGGCTGGGCCTCCGGTTAATAGGTTAGTCCCTAAAATAATATAAAAGTGTATAATAAAGCCCAATAATGTCCAAAACAGAATATAATATAGCATGGAACAATCAAAAGTTATAGATACGTTGGAGACGTATCAAGCATCCCCAAGCTTAATTCATGCTCGTCCTCGAGTAGGTAAATGGTAAAAACAGAATTTTTGATGTGGCATGCTACTTGGGATAATTTCAATGTAATTCTCTTAATTGTGGTATGAATATTCAGATCCGAAAGATTCAAGACAAAAGTTTAATATTGACATAGAAATAATAATACTTCAAGCATACTAACTAAGCAATTATGTCTCTTCAAAATAACATGGCCAAAGAAAGTTATCCCTACAAAATCATATAGTCTGGCTATGCTCCATCTTCACCACACAAAGTATTCAAATCATGCACAACCACGATGACAAGCCAAGAAATTGTTTCATACTTTTAATGTTCTCAAAAAATTTCAATTTTCACGCAATACATGAGCGTGAGCCATGGACATAGCACTATAGGTGGAATAGAATGGTGGTTGTGGAGGAGACAAAAAGGGAGAAGATAGTCCCACATCAACTAGGCGTATAAATGGGCTATGGAGATGCCCATCAATAGATATCAATGTGAGTGAGTAGGGATTGCCATGCAACGGATGCACTAGAGCTATAAATATATGAAAGCTCAAAAAAAGAAACTAAGTGGGTGTGCATCCAACTTGCTTGCTCACGAAGACCTAGGGAATTTTGAGGAAGCCCATCGTTGGAATATACAAGCCAAGTTCTATAATGAAAAATTCCCACTAGTATATGAAAGTGATAACAAAGGAGACTCCCTATTATGAAGATCATGGTGCTACTTTGAAGCACAAGTGTGGAAAAAGGATAGTAGTATTGCCCCTTTTTTGGGCCTTCTTTTTTTTCTTTGGCCTTTCTGTTTTTTTGGGGATAATACTCTATGAATGATGATCATCACACTTTTATTTATTTACAACTCAATGATTACAACTCGATACTAGAACAAAGTATGACTCTATATGAATGCCTCCGACGGTGTACCGGGATAGCTATGATGCATGAGTGACTTATATGAAAGAATTATGAACGGTGGCTTTCCCACTACTAAAATGTCAACTACATGATCATGCAAAGCAATATGACAATGATGGAGCGTGTCATGATAAACGGAACGGTGGAAAGTTGCATGGCAATATATCTCAGAATGGCTGTGGAAATGCCATGATAGGTAGGTATGGTGGCTGTTTTGAGGAAGGTATATGGTGGGTATATGATACCCGCGAAAGGTGTGCGGTATTAGAGAGGCTAGTAATGGTGGAAGGGTGAGAGTGCGTATAATCCATGGACTCAACATTAGTCATAAAGAACTCACATACTTATTGCAAAAATCTGTTAGTTATCGAAGCAAAGTACTACATGCATTCTCTTAGGGTGATAGATTGGTAGGAAAACACCATCGCTCGTCCCCGACCGCCACTCATAAGGAGGACAATCAATAAATACATCATGCTCCAACTTCTTAATATAACGGTTCATCATACGTGCATGCTACGGGAATCACAAACTTCAACACAAGCGTTTCTCAAATTCACAACTACTCAACTAGCACAACGCTAATATCACCATCTCCATATCTCAAAACAATTATCAAGTTTCAAACTTCTCATAGCATTCAACACATTCATAACAAAAATTTATTTATTAATCTTGAATGCCTCAAATAATTAAAGCAAATTACCATGATGTTTTTAGGACTCTCAAAAATAATCTAAGTGAAGCATGAGATAACAATGGTTTCTATAAACCAAATCTACCACCGTGCTCTAAAAGATATAAGTGAAGCACTAGAGCAAAAACTATATAACTCAAAAGATATAAGTGAAGCACATAGAGTATTCTAATAATTTCCGAATCATGTGTCTCTCTATCAAAAAGGTGTGTGCAGCAAGGATGATTGTGTAAAAATAACAAATAAAGACTCAAATAATACAAGACGCTCCAAGCAAAACACATATCATGTGGTAAATAAAAATATAGCTCGAAGTAAAGTTACCGATAGAAGTAGACGAAAGAGGGGATGCCTTCCGGGGCATCCCCAATCTTTGGATTTTAGGTGTCCTTAGATTATCTTGGGGGTGCCATGGGCATCCCGAATCTTAGGCTCTTGTCACTCCTTGTTCCATAATCCATCAAACCTTACCCAAAACTTGAAAACTTCACAACACAAAACTTAAAGTAGAAAATATTGTGAGCTCTGTTAGCGAAACAAAACAAAACACCACTTCAAGGTACTGTAATGAACTCATTCTTTATTTATTTTGGTGTTAAACCTACTGTATTCCAACTTCTCTATGGTTTATAAACTATTTTACTAGCCATATATTCATCAAAATAAGCAAACAACACATGAAAAATAGAATCTGTCAAAAACAGAATAGTCTGTAGTAATCTGTATCTAACGCAAGATCTGGAACCCTAAAAATTCTAAAATAAATTTCTGGACGTGAGGAATTTATCTATTAATCATCTGCAAAACGAATTAACTACATAGCACGTTCCAAATAAAAATGGCAGCAGTTCTCGTGAGCGCTAAAGTTTCTGTTTTTTACAGCAAGATTAACAAGACTTTCCCCAAGTCTTCCCAACGGTTCTACTTGGCACAAACACTAATTAAACACAAAAAACACAACCAAAACGGAGGCTAGATAAATTATTTATTACTAAACATGACCAAAAAGCAAGTAATAAAAATAAAATTGGGTTGCCTCCCAACAAGCGCTATCGTTTAACGCCCCTAGCTAGCCATAAAAGCAAGGATAGATCTAGGTGTTGCCATCTTTGGTAGACAATCCATAAGTGGCTCTCATAATAAATTCATAAGGTAATTTAATTTTCTTTCTAGGGAAGTTTTCCATGCCTTTCCTTAACGGAAATTTGAATCTAATATTCCCTTCCTTCACATCAATTATTGCACCAGTCGTTCTAAGGAAAGGTCTACCAAGAATAATAGGACATGAAGGATTGCAATCTATGTCAAGAACAATAAAATCTAAGGGCATATAATTCCTATTTGCAACAATAAGAACATCATTAATTCTTCCCATAGGTTTGTTAATAGTGGAATCCGCAAGGTGCAGGTTTAAAGAGCAATCATCAAAATCACGGAAACCTAACAAATCACACAAAGTCTTTGGATTCATGGAAACACTAGCACCCAAATCACACAAAGCATAGCATTCATGATTTTTAATTTTAATTTTAATAGTAGGTTCCCACTCAGCATAAAGTTTTCTAGGGATAGAAACTTCCAACTCAAGTTTTTCTTCATAAGATTGCATCAAAGCATCCACGATATGTTTAGTAAAAGCTTTATTTTGACTATAAGAGTGATGAGAATTTAGCACGGATTGCAACAAGGAAATACAATCTATCAGAGAGCAATTGGCATAATTAAATTACTTGAAATCTAAAATAGTGGGTTCATCAATATTTAAAGTTTTGACTTCTTCAATCCCACTTTTAACAATTTTAGCATGAAGATCTAAAGACTCCAAATTTTTGGAACGCCGTCTAGGTAAAGGTGGATCGTATTCAGTCCCATTATTATAAAGATTCATATTGCAAAACAAAGATCTAATAGGGGACGCATTAAGAACTTTTAGATCTTCATCTTTATTATGATGAAACTAGAAGAACATGCTTTTATAAAACAATCTTTCTTAGCACGCATCCTAGCGGTTCTTTCTTTGCACTCATAACCGGAAATTCTCATGGCTTTGAGAGACTCATTGATATCATGCTTAGGTGGAATAGATCTAAGTTTCAAAGAATCAACATCAAGAGAAATTCTATCAACGTTCCTAGCCAACTCATCAATCTTAAGCAATTTTCCTTCAATCAAAGCATTGAAATTCTTTTGCGAAGTAATAAATTCTTTAATATTAGATTCAAAATCAGAGGGCATCTTATTATAATTTCCATAAGAATTGTTGTAGGAATTACCATAATTATTAGAGGAATTACTAGGATACGGCCTAGGGTTAAAGTTTCGTGTATATGCGTTGTTACCAAAATTGTTCCTACCAACAAAATTCAGATCCATAGATTCGTTATTATCCTCAGTCAAAGTAGACAAAGGCATATCAATAGGATCAAAAAAACACTTCTATTAGCAAATAATTTCATAAGTTCATCCATCTTTCAACTCAAAACATTAATTTCTTCGATCGCATGCACTTTCTTATTAGTAGATCTTTCAGTGTGCCGTTGAGAATAATTAACCATAATATTATCTAGGAGTTTAGCAGCTTCTCCTAAAGTGATTTCCATAAAAGTGCCTCCCGCGGCCGAGTCTAAAAGATTTCTAGAAGCAAAATTCAATCCGGCATAAAAAATTTGTATAATCATCCACAAATTCGAACCATGCGTAGGGCAATTACGTATCATTAATTTCATCCTCTCCCAAGCTCTTGCGACATGTTCATGATCAAGTTTCTTAAAATTCATAATATCGTTTCTAAGAGAGATGATCTTAGTGGGAGCAAAATACTTAGAGATAAAAGCATCTTTGCACTTATTCCACGAATCAATACTATTTTTAGCCAAAGACAAAAACCAAGCTTTAGCACGATCTCTAAGCGAAAAAGGAAATAGCTTCAATTTAACAATATCATTATCCACATCTTTCTTATTTTGCATATCACACAAATCAACGAAGCTATTTAGATGGGTAGCGGCATCTTCACTAGGAAGGCCGGAAAACGGATCTTTCATGACAGGATTCAGCAAGGCAGCATTAATTTCACAATATTCAGCATCGGTAAGAGGAGCAATCGGAGTGCTAATAAAATCATTGTTGTTGGTATTGGTAAAGTCACACAATTTAGTGTTATCTTGAGCCATCGTGACAAGCAAGCAATCCAACACACAAGCAAGTGAGGAATGGGCAAAAAGAGGCAAATAGAGAAAGAGAGGGAGGATAGAGAGAGGGAGTGGGCGAATAAAACAGCAAGGGTGAAGTGGGGGAGAGGAAAACGAGAGGCAAATGGCAAATAATGTAATGCAGGAGATAATGGTTGTGATGGGTACTTGGTATGTTGACTTTTTCATAGACCTCCCCGGCAACGGTGCCAAAAATCCTTCTTGCTACCTCTTGAGCACTGGCGTTGGTTTTCCCTTGAAGAGGAAAGGGTGATGCAGCAGAGTAGCATAAGTATTTCCCTTAGTTTTTGAGAACCAAGGTATCATTCCAGTAGGAGGCCAAGCACGAGTCCCTCGTACATACACAAACAAATAAATCCTTGCAACCAACGCGATAAGGGGTTGTCAATCCCTACACGGTCACTTACGAGAGTGAGATCTGATAGATCTGATAAGATAATATTTTTGGTATTTTTATGATAAAGATGCAAAGTAAAATAAAAGGCAAAGGAATTAACTAAGTATTGGAAGATTAATATGATGGAAGATAGACCCGGGGGCCATAGGTTTCACTAGTGGCTTCTCTCGAGACCATAAGTATTCACGGCGGGTAAACAAATTACTGTTGAGCAATTGACAGAATTGAGCATATGTCAGGACCCCGACTCGATGCCACATAGGTCTAGCATGTAACACCTCATATCACTTTGCGGCCTCACGCACGGTATTCCCACGGGTGTCGCCTTACCTTTGCCCGGGACCGTTTGCGCCTTTTGGCACACGTATATGATAGTGTCGCTAGTACCCATGTGATAAGGAGCCCGGGCTGACATGGCTAGTCGTAAACCCAAAGTGGCACAGACTTACAGGGACAGGCATCCATGACCCAGCAACGAACGTGTCGGTCATCAGCAAGTGGGTCCGGGCTGTAGCACTGGGCTAGCAGGACTCCGGTAAACTGGGCTATAGCGGGCTAACAGGACTCCGGTACTCAATGCGTGACATTTCCCCGAAGGGACAGACACAGGAACGAAGAAGGACACATGCCGGCCAGCCTAAGTGTTCCAGAGCAGTAGCAAGCTACCATGGCTCAGTGGTAACACTAGGAGACATTTCCCGGTAAGAGAGGCTACTAAGGATAAACAACTAGATAGTCAGATCCCACACATACCAAGCATTTCAATCATACACACAATATGCTCGATATGTGCAAATACAACAAGGCATCACAACATGACTCTATGACACAAGTACTTTATTTAAGGCTCAGAGAACCATACATAACATACACAAAGGTACGGGTCACACGACCCAGCATTCAAGTCATACAGTCATACAAACCAGCAGCGGAAGTAACTTGTCTGAGTACAGACAACTAGTAAAATAAAAGAGGCTTGGAAAGCCTAGCTATACTACGTGGTCCTTCACAAGCTCAGGATCACCACCTGGGCCTTAGCCTACTCATTGATGTCAACGTCTACGAAGAACCCATCAGAAGGGGTTGCAGCGTCTTTTGTAAAATGTAAATTATAGCAACATGAGTACAAAGGTACTCAGCAAGACTTACATCAGATCCTACATACATGCACATTATCAAGAAGGGTTGGTGGAGTTATTGCAGCAAGCCAACTTTGACTCTTGGCTAGACTATCCTATGAGACTCCAACTTGAAATGGTTTTGCGTACACGAGTCCACTACTCACCACTTCAATACACTACCGAGGATCCACCTCCGTCTTCCTACAGAAGAGCCATCCTCGGCACTCACACTTATCTTGAGGCTTTTAGTAGTTTCCATTTACTTGTCTATGAACCGTATAGGCAACCAAGCAGTCCTTTACCGCGAACGCGGCTATTCGAATAGATCATGATAACCCTGCAGGGGTGTACTTCTTCATACACGCTCTCACCACTTACCATCGTTTACACGACATGTACTCGGCAACCTTCAAGCGGAAGCCCAACGTGGGTGTCGGCCACGACCTACCTAATCACCTAAGTCTCTAGTCCAGGTTTATCGCCTATTCGGGTTCCATCCATGAGGAGATCCGGCCGAGGTTTCGCTCACAGCCCCAAACGATGTGAACAGGGTTCCCGAGATACCTAACGGGTATTCGGTACACCGTGCCATGTACCTACCGCATCACAGCCCACCCCTACGGTCAGTGCTGTCCACGGCCTCCAGTAGGCTACAAACACCAGAAACTACTTGCAACTCCTGGACAGAGAACTAGGGTGAATAAGAAGTCGAGAGGGTCCATTGGTTTCGGGCCCAATGCATGGTAGTAGCTGAATCTTAAATCACACATACAGATCTCAGTGCTTAAGGTCGGCTTCAATGAAACAACCCACCATGTACTCCTACATGGCCTCTCATCGATACCTTTACCAAATCATGTTCACCACACCACTTTCATTACCGACATAATCATTTCACTCTAGTCCATCACCCAGATGAACCAGACCTGACACGACTCTAAGCATAGCAGGCATAGCAAGGTAGGAACAACACATACATATGGCTCAAACAACTCCTACACCTGCTAGTGGGTTTCATCTAGTTACTGTGGCAATGACAGGTCATGCAGAGAAAATGGGTTCAACTACCGTAACACACAGCAGTTTGAAACGCGTTGTCTTAATGCAGTAAACGAGAGCAGGAGCGAGAACATGGGATTGTATCGATATGATCAAATGGTTGGTTGCTTGCCTGATGATTCGATGCACTGATACGGTTCTTCGTCGGGGTAATCACGGTACTCCTCGGAGGCAGATCCTGCCGCAAAGAACACCGATACACAACCATCACCAAACAATGTGCAACAATATGATGCATGCATGAAACATGGCAACATGAGTGTGTTGGGCTAATGCAACTAAGACCAGAAGGGTTTGAACCAATTCGAATCAAAGATTCAAATTTCAAACTCAAACATGGTCCTTTAAAGTGTTTTTCCTTGTTCTGCATTAAACATCAAGTTAACTTGTTTAGTCATGCATGAAAATAGTACAGATGGATAGATTGGATTTTTCTGATCATTTTTCATATATAATTTGTCTGATTTGGAGTTACAGAATAAAAGTTATGAATTTTTGAAGTTTAAACTATATTCTGGAATTTCCTATATTAGATTAAATCCAGAAAATCAATTACTGCGTCAGCCTGACGTCAGTGTGACATCAGCAGGTCAACGGGACACGTCCGGGTCAAACCTGACAGTGGGTCCCGCGTGTCAGTGTGATTAATTAAACTAAAATTAATTTAAACTAATCCTAATTAGTTAACAGGGCTGGGCCCCACCTGTCATTGACTTAGGGGAGTCAACCAGGGCCCACCCGTGGTCAAACCCGGGTCGGCTGCACCGTCGTTTAGCCGCCGGCGAGCCCGACGCGGCGGCGGAAGTGGTTTTGGCCGTTTCGGCCACCAAATGGGCCGCGGAGACCACCGGAGTGGAGCTGAGGACGAGCCGCAGCTCTTGGTGGAGTCCGTTGGGGTCGGGGTGGCCGGAATTGGCGTCGGCGACGACTTTGGCGGCCACCGGAGTTCGGTCGAAGTCGAACTTGTCGCTAGGGGGGTCGGTGAGGTGCGGGGAGTAGCTAGTTAGGTGCTACGTGACGCGGTGAGCATGATGGACACCGTGGAGTGGTCGGAGGGTGACCGGGAGCACGTCGGCGACGAGCTCCACGGTGGTGGGTGCGGTTGAGCTCCGGGAGGTCGCTACACGGCTCAGGAGCAAGAAAAGAAGAGAGGGGAAGATGGCTAAGCTCACGGGGAGTTCGACGAAGCCCTTGGTGCGGCCGGGGACGGACCGGAGCGACGACGGTGTTGAAGGGGATCTCCGGCGACGGCGGTTCGGGCGAGGTTGTTGCGGTGGACTCGGGCATTGCAAGCGCTCGGGGCTCGGCTTGCTCGAAGGAGAGGAGGGTGGCGGAGCTCCTGGACACGGCGGCACGGCGTGGGGTTGACGGAGGGCGTGGCTACGGCGAGGGGGTGGCGGCGATGGCGTCGGCCATGGCGGGGGAGCGCGAGAGAGAGGAGCTGGAGAGGAAAGGGGGTGTCTGGGGGTTTCGGGGGAGAGAGGGAGGGCGATCCATGACGTCACCGGGCGAGGGGAGCGGCGAGGCGGCGAGCAGGTGCGTGGCGCGCGCTGCGGTCGCCGTCGGGCACCTGCCTGCCTGCCTGGCCGGCAAGCAGCTCGCTGGAGCGGCGCTGGGCTGGGCCGGCAGGTGGGCCGGGTGCTGGCGCCAGGTAAGTTTTTCTATTTTTCTCTGTTTTCTGTTTTTTTTAATATTTCTGCAACTTTGTTGAATTAATAAAAATACTTAGGCAACTCCTAAAATCACCAAACTACTCCTGGTCCATAGTTGGATTATTTCCAACATGAAACATTTTAGTTTGGAGATATTTGAACATTTAAATATTTTATATAATTTTAAATGCCCAAATTCAAATATTTATGATTTAATTCACAAACGCTAAGATGGCCTAGGAAAATGTGCATCACTTTTGGCAGAGGTTCTGAACCAAGACAAAAATGATGGGCATTTTAGAAGGGCATTTCAGGTTCATTGAAAAAGTTTTTAGTAAACCCTAGTTGGTTTCAGAGGGGGCTGGGGGTTCTGTCATCCCCATTTCAGGTTTCTGATGAAAGAGTAAATATGATGCAACACTCTAATGCATGAACTAGCTAGGGTGTGACAGCATAGTTATGAGAATATCTAGGTACGATCATGTACATAGGTATCACGTCCGAGACAAGTAGACCAACTCCTGCCTACATCTACTACTATTACTCCACATATCGACCGCTATCCAGCATGCATCTAGAGTATTAAGTTCAAGAGAACAGAGTAACGCTTTAAGCAAGATGACATGATGTAGAGTGATAAACTCATGCAATATGAAATAAACCCCATCTTGTTACCCTTGATGGCAACAATACAATACGTGCCTTGCTGCCCCTACTGTCACTCGGAAAGGACACCGCAAGATTGAACCCAAAGCTAAGCACTTCTCCCATCGCAAGAAAGATCAATCTAGTAGGCCAAACCAAACTGATAATTCGAAGAGACTTGCAAAGATAACCAATCATACATAAAAGAATTCAGAGAATATTCAAATATTATTCATAGATAGACTTGATAATAAACCCACAATTCATCGGTCTCGACAAACACACGGAAAAAAAGAAGATTACATCGAATAGTTCTGCACAAGAGAGGGGGAGAACACTGTATTGAGATCCGAAGAGAGAGAAGAAGCCATCTACCTAATAACTATGGACCCGTAGGTCTGAGGTAAACTACTCACACTTCATCGGAGGGGCTATGGTGTTGATGTAGAAGCCCTCCGTGATCGATGCCCCCTCCGGCGGAGCTCCGGAACAAGCCCCAAGATGGTATCTCGTGGATACAGAAAGTTGCGGCGGTGGAATTAGGTTTTTGGCTCCGTATCTAGTAGTTTGGGGGTACGTACGTATATATAGGAGGAAGGAGTATGTCGGTGGAGCAACAGGGGGCCCACGAGGGTGGAGAGCGCGCCCAGGAGGGTAGGTGCGCCGCCGACCTCATGGCCTCCTGGTTGATGTCTTGATGTAGGGTCCAAGTCCTCTGGATCATGTTCGTTCTGAAAATCACGTTCCCAATGGTTTCATTCCGTTTGGACTCCGTCTGATATTCTTTTTCTGCGAAACCCTGAAATAGGAAAAAACAACAATTCTGGCTGGGCCTCCGGTTAATAGGTTAGTCCCAAAAATAATATGAAAGTGTATAATAAAGCCAAATATTGTCCAAAACAGAATATAATATAGCATGGAACAATAAAAAATTATAGATACGTTGGAGACGTATCACTTTCCTTAACAGAAATTGGAATCTAATATTTCCTTCGTTCATGTCAATAATTGCACCAATCATTCTAAGGAAAGGTCTACCAAGAATGATAGGACATGTAGGATTGCAATCTATATCAAGAACAATGAAATCTACATGCACATAATTCGTATTTGCAACAATAAGAACATCATTAATTCTTCCCATAGGTTTCTTAATGGTGGAATCCGCAAGGTGCAAATTTAAGGAACAATCATCAAATTCACGGAAACCTAGCACATCACACAAAGTTTTTGGAATCATGGAAACACTAGCACCCAAATCACATAAAGCATAGAATTCATACTCTTTAATCTTAATTTTAGTAGTAGGTTCCCACTCATCATAAAGTTTTCTATAGATAGAAACTTCTAGTTCAAGCTTTTCTTCATGGGATTGCATTAAAGCATCAATGATATGTTTAGTAAAAGATTTATTTTTATCATAGGCATGAGGAGAATTTAAAACGGATTGCAACAAGGAAATTCAATCTATCAAAGAGCAATTATCATAATTAAATTACTTGAAATCCAAAATAGTGGGTTCATTGCTATGTAAAGTTTTGACCTCTTCAATCCCACTTTTATTAATTTTTGCATCAAGATCTAAAAACTCCGAATCATTGGGACGCCTTTTAGCTAAAGTTGACTCATCTCCAGTCCCATATTTATTAAGATTCATAGGAGACACATCAATCACTTTTAGATCTTCGTCATTATCATCATAAAACTAGAAGAACACACTTTCACAAAGCAATTTTTTTAGGATGCATGCTAGCGGTTCTTTCTTTGCACTCATCAATGGAAATTCTCATGGCTTTGAGAGATTAATTGATGTCATGTTTAGGTGGAATAGATCTAAGTTTCAAAGAATCAACATCAAGAGAAATTCTATCCACGTTCCTAGCAAACTCATCAATCTTAAGCAATTTTTCTTCTACCAAAGCATTGAAATTCTTTTGCAAACTCATAAATTCTATATCACTAATCTCAAAATAAGAGGGCATCTTATTAAAATTTCCATAAGAGTTGTTGTAGGAATGACCATAATTCTAACCATATCGAGTTTACCTGACCAACTCTCTGGTTAGCTTATTACCAAACTCGGTCTCACCGAGTTTGTGTAATCAGTCTCACCGAGATTACGTTATGCCCAAACCCTAACCATATCGGTCCTACCAAGTTGCATGTCAGTCCCACCGAAAATCTCTAACGATCACTAGGTTTACCTTTTTGGTCCGACCGAGTTTGTTGATTCGGTCCCACTGAGATTGGAAAACTGTGTGTAACGGTTGGATTTTGTGTGGAGGCTATATATACCCCTCCACCTCCTCTTCATTCGTGGAGAGAGCCATCAGAACACATACACAATTCCAACTCATATGTTCTGAGAGAGAACCACCTACTCATGTGTTGAGACCAAGATATTCCATTCCTACCATATGAATCTTGATCTCTAGCCTTCCCCAAGTTGCTTTCCACTCAAATCTTCTTTCCACAAAATCGAAATCCTATGAGAGAGAGTTGAGTGTTGGGGAGACTATCATTTGAAGCACAAGAGCAAGGAGTTCATCATCAACACACCATTTGTTACCTCTTGGAGAGTGGTGTCTCCTAGATTGGCTAGGTGTCACTTGGGAGCCTCCGACAAGATTGTGGAGTTGAACCAAGGAGTTTGTAAGGGCAAGGAGATCGCCTACTTTGTGAAGATCTACCGCTAGTGAGGCAAGTCCTTCATGGGCGATGGCCATGGTGGGATAGACAAGGTTGCTACTTCGTGGACCCTTCGTGGGTGGAGTCCTCCGTGGACTTGCGCGACCGTTACCCTTCATGGGTTGAAGTCTCCATCAACGTGGATGTAGGATAGCACCACCTATCCAAACCACGGGAAAAACATCCGTTTCTCCAATTGCGTTTGAATTCTCCAAACCCTTCCCTTTACATTCTTGCAAGTTGCATGCTTTACTTTCCGCTGCCAATATACTCTTTGCATGCTTGCTTGAATTGTGTGATGATTGCTTGACTTGTCCTACAATAGCTAAAATCTGCCAAGAACTAAAATTGGGAAAAGGTTAAGTTTTTATTTGGTCAAGTAGTCTAATCACCCCCCTCTAGACATACTTTCGATCCTACAAGTGGTATCAGAGCTTTGGTCTCCATTTGCTTTGATCTCCATAGCTTTTGGTGGTCATAGCCTTGGTTTCACAACCTAGGAGAGTATGGCGTCTAGCGAGGGAAATTATCACCGTAGAGGTCCTTACTTTGATGGTACTAATTTTGCTAGTTGGAAGCATAAAATGAAAATGCATATTCTTGGACATAACCCCGCCGTTTGGGCTATTGTGTGTGTTGGTTTGCAAGGTGACTTCTTTGATGGGAAAGAACCAAACCGTGAAGCTACCGCGGATGAGTTGAAGATGTTGCAATACAATGCTCAAGCTTGTGATATTCTCTTCAACGGATTGTGCCCCGAAGAATTCAACAAAATCAGCCGTCTTGAGAATGCAAAGGAAATTTGGGACACTTTGATTGATATGCACGAAGGTACCGACTCCGTCAAGGAATCCAAGTTGGATGTGCTTCAAAGTCAACTTGACAAGTTCAAAATGAAGGATGGTGAAGGTGTCGCTGAAATGTACTCTAGGCTTGCTCTCATCACAAATGAGATTGCCGGCTTAGGAAGTGAAGAGATGACCGATAGATTCATCATCAAGAAGATTCTAAGAGCCTTGGATGGAAAATATGATACCGTGTGCACATTGATCCAAATGATGCCCAATTACAAAGATCTCAAGCCAACGGAGGTGATTGGAAGAATTGTTGCTCATGAGATGTCACTTAAGGATAAAGAGGAACTTCACAACAAATCAAGTGGTGCCTACAAAGCCTCATGTGAAGCCCCTACATCATCAAGTGAGAAACAAAACTTCAATGAAGAATTGAGCTTAATGGTGAAGAACTTCAACAAGTTCTACAAGAGTAGAAGCAAAGATAGAAGCTTCAAGTCAAGGTCCTACAATGACAAAAGATCTTCTAGTCGAGAGCGAAACTGCTACAGTTGTGGAAGACCCGGACACTATTCCAATGAGTGTACGGCTCCCTACAAGAGAAGAGAAGATTCTCCAAAAAGAAGAAGCAAAGAATCACCACCAAGAGAGAGAAGGAGTAGAGATGATCGTTATGAACGAAGATACTCACGGAGAAGCAAGGATTCGGAAAGGAAGGAAAAATCATCAAGGAGCTACACAAAACGAAGACATCAAGCTCATGTTGGTGAATGGGTATCCGGCTCCGACTCCGACAGCCACTCCGAGAGAAGTTATCACTCCGACTCCGAAGATACTCAAGATGAAGGTGTTGCCGGTCTAGCACTTGTGTCAACCAACTCCTACGACATATTTGACTCACCAAATGAAGGAATTGGAAGATGCTTCATGGCCAAAGGTCCTAAGGTAACACACCCCGAGTATGTTGATTTCAATAGTGATGAAGATGACTTGTTAGGTGATGATTTGCTTGTTGACAACTCTAGTGATGAATACTATGATGAAACGTCAATTAATCATGCTAATCAAGATAAAACGAATGACAATGATAAGGAGAAGATTGAGGCTCTAACTAAAGAACTAAACACTCTTAAGTTAGCTCATGAAACTATCTTCGAAGATCATCGAGAACTTTTAAGAGCTCATGAGAAATTACGCTTTGAAAAGCTCAATCTTGAGCAAGAGCATGAGTTCTTAAAAGCAATCAATGATGATCTCCGCAAGAAAAGTTCTTCTTACATTGCCAAGCGTTTACTCTTATCCACTTACATGCCTCAAGTCAAGTCTAGTAACAAGAACAAGAAAGATTCTTCCTCTAGCAGTAACAATGATCATGCTAAATCCAATATTGTTGCTTCTAGTAGTTCTCTTGATTCCACTAATGATTCTCTTAGCCAAGTTACACTTGAGCAAGAAAATAGCTTATTGAAGGGAATTATAGAGAAAGGAGTGTACAAAAGCCTTGCCGGGAGTAAGCAATTCGAGGAAATTGTGCGCAAGCAAGGAATGCACCGGAAGAATCAAGGTGTTGGTTTTGAACGAAAGTTCAATGCCAATGGAGTTGAGTGGGAAGAAGATCAATACCCCAAGACAAAGTTTGTTCCTCAACAAGAGAAGTATGATACTTCTTTCAAGGGGACACAAGCTCAAGATGATCTTCCACCACAAGACTACAAGCAAAAAGGCAAGGACAAGCTTCAAGAGGAAATTGATGCATTTGAAGAAGCTCCTAAGACCTTAGTCAAGTGGATTCCCAAGACTACTTCAAGTTCCACTTCATCAAGTACGACTACAACTCCAAGGATTCCCATCAAGATGGTGTGGATCCAAAAGAAGAAGAACTAGAGAGTTCTTGAGGGTGACTCCGCCAACATACTTCACTCTTATCATTTTGGCAAGAACAAGTGCAATCAACTTCCACATCTTGCACTAGTTCAAGGAGTCACAAACCCTCTTGTTGGTAAGACAAGGGACAAGGTAACCTAAAAGTTTTCATGGACATCATCTTGTGTGTGCATCACTCTATGTCTATGGATATCCTTGTTTGTTCCTTGTGGGACTAACCCATGTAGGTATTGAAAGTGCAATTCACTCAAATGGATAGCTCCAAGTGATCTACATCAACATTGAGCATCCACATCTTCAACATCTACATGAAGTCATCATCGACAAAACCCGAGGTTAGTTCATCCCTCTAAGGGGGGATATCACATCTAGGGGGAGCTTTACTCTAAGACTTGAGCTAAAGCAACTCTAAAGATGTGAACACAACAATGCTTTATGTAAAAGTGGTAACCCCACTTGAGCTTAAACGATGAGTATGACCTATGATCAAGTGTTCTCACTTGACTCCTAAGTCAATATACTCATATATAGATGACCTTGTCATCGCAAATTGCTTGATAGATGCTAGAATTGGTTGTGCATGCCTTGTCACATATTTCATTTGCCATCTTATTGTGTGAGCATGCTGGTTGCATATTTTACTCATTCGAGGACATCCACTTGTTGTTTTGATTGTTTGGTTTTATTTCCTTTTGCCAAGTGGATGGACAAGAATGCCTAAGAACCTCCTCTAGCTATCTATGCTTTTCTCGTCTCAAACTCTATTCATGCTACATCACAAAATTTGATCAAGTCAGATTCGAACCACTCTGTGTGAGGAGCGCTCGGAGTCCCCGATTCGTCATAGACTTAAACTTCCAAAACCTCTTTATGATTCTCGGTCTGACCGATACCCTACTTTCGGTCCTACCAAGATCATTAAGTTGATCTAGGTTTTCGATCTCGGTGCAACCGATTTGAACCATTCGGTCACACCGAGTTGCAACAACTGTATACAGTTTTGCATCTCGGTGCCACCGAGTTGTTCCACTCGGTCACACCGACAGGGTCGGGCTATATATAGTCACGGGCAAAAATTTGGAAATTTCTCCGAACCCCTTCGCCCGCGCGATAGCCTGCTCTACCAACTTGGTCTCCGGATCGTCTCCTCGCCGCCAGCCGCCTCCAGTCGCTGTCAACGGAAATTCAACCCCGCCGTTGCCACCGTAGCGAGTCTCCGCCGAACTAGGGTATGGACTCGATCTTTGTGCTATTCCCCAATCCGATTCTTAGCACATTGTGATCATCATGATTCTTGCCACGTTTGTTAAACTTCTATCCAGTCAATGAACTCGTAGATTAGGTTTAATTCGAAAATTTTAGGGTTAGGTTTCCGCCGAAACCATCTCAGACCCACCGAGTTGAAAAACTCGGTCCCACCGATTTGGCTTATGCCATTGCACAAGTGAGACTCGGTCTGACCGAGAGTTACTTATCGGTGTGACCGATTTTGGAACTCTGTGAAACCCTAGCAGTCTCGGTGCCACCGAACTGTGACTCGGTCTGACCGAGTTCACTAGTTTAGGTGCCAAAACTGCTTCGGTATCACCGAGTTTAGAAATCGGTAGATCCGAGATGCTTTCAGTGGGAAACTAAAACTAAGTTTTTGAATTATTCTTTTGCAAAAATCTCTGCATTTTGTGATGCTTATCCACTCTATCTCATCTATAACCTATTCACAGGGTCAGCAGTCAGAGTTTGCATCATGTCAGACCAAAGTGATAGCCAGAACTTGTCAGAGCAGCAAGTGCAGATGAGTGAGGGCACTAGTCCCTCAAGTTCCTCAGATGATGGCAGCAGGAGCACCCCTAGCAATCTGCCTAAAGCTGCCACAAGACAGAGAAAGAAGAGAACCTCAGACTCAGAAGATGAGGATTATGTGGCAGAAGAGGAAGCAACTTCCAAGAGAGTTGAGCCAGCACAGGGCATAAAACCAGGGATGAAGATCAAAAGGCCAGCAGGCAGGCAGCCTATGTCAAAGGCCAGAGCTTCAACTGAGAAGCCCACTCCCATTGAGCCAGTTGCTGCTGAAGGCAAGAAGAGGAAAGAAAGGGTGAAGAAAACTGTAGCCAGAGTGCTTGGCAAGGCTTCCATCATGGAAGATGAGGAGGAAGAAGAAGAGGTAGCTGCACCAGCACCTAAGGCACCCAAGCTGATGGGTGATGCCATAAGAACAGGGGCAGCTGCTTCCAAGGCCAAGCCAGCTCCAAAGCCAAAGCCAAAGAGGAACACAAGAAGCATCCCAGCTACTGAGAAGAACAAGGCCCCAGTGCCTGAAGCTGCAGAAGAAGAAGAAGAGAATGTTCTTAGAAAGCTCAAGCCCAAGATCCCAGACCACAACGATGCTCATCCTGTGGCTGAGGATATGAAACTCAGGAGAGATTCAGGGCTCCGGAAGTGGAGAGAAGCAGACCCGTATGCTTCAAGGAGAAGGACTGCAGTTGACTACAGGTTTCACACCAAGGAGCAGCAAGACTTTTATGAGACAGTGCTGCTAGACAAGAAGCCAATTGTCTGTGATATGAGATGGGTTGATTGGCAATACATCAAGGACAACGAAGAGTACTACCCTGGAGTGCAGGACAGCTTCAAGGCATGTGGAGTAGAGGACTTTGTTGGGCAGAAGCTCACAAAGTGGAACGAGGAACTCATCATGCAGTTCTACTCCACAGCCCATTTCTATCCAGATGGCAGGATTGTATGGATGTCAGAGGGTACGAGGTACCAGTCTACAGTTGCTGAATGGGCTCAGCTGATTAATGCCCCAGAAGAGCATGACGATGACTTGGACATTTATGCCAAGAAGAAGATGGACCACAACTCAATGTCAAACATGTACAAGGAGATTCCAAATGAAGCACTTGATACGTTCAAGTTTGGCTCAGTACACTATCTTCTGTCAGGGCTGCCAACCATCAACTGGATTCTTAGGCACACCCTATTGCCCAAGTCTGGAGATCACAAGATGATCAGGGGCCACGCGATCAACTTGCTTCATATCTTTGACGTGCCACAGAAATTCAAAGTCATGAGCCTTATGATTGAAACAATCAAGAGGACAGCAGCAGACCAGAAGAGGAGCTGTGGATATGCCCCACAGATTCAGGAGCTCATCAACTCTAAGATGGGCACGGGCATATACTTATTGGACAAGGAACACCTGCCCATCCGTCCAGACTTTGAAGATAATCAAGTGGTCATGACTGAGAATGAGCCATCATCTGCCCAAGCACAAGCCAAGAAGGAGAAGGCGAGGAAGGAGAAAGCTGCCAAGATGCCTACTCAAGAGGAGGCATCTGAATATTTCCTGAAAACCAAACAAGAGCAGCTTGGTTACTTGATTGCATCCACCCTGCGGATTGAGCAAGGACTAGCCACCCTAACTCAGAACCAGGCAAGCTTAGAGAGGATCATGGAACAAAAGTTCTATGACTTGGATGTCAAAGTGACAGAGATTCAGACTGCAGTGGAGCAGCTCCAGGATGACATGCAGGAGAGGAGAGGCAAGACTACAACTGATGCCTTTGCCAGAGTGCCACGAGGTCCGAGGTCGTCTGCAGTGCCAGTTGCTGACCCCAGAGCCACCACGTCTGCACCAGCTACAGCCTCAGTTCCACCAGCTCCAGCGTCCACTTCAGCCTCGACTCCGACCACGTCTACAGAAGGCTTCGTCCTTGGAGTGCTCCGGACTCCACCACCACCTGAAGATCAAGCCTGAGTGTCGACTTAGCACTATGCATTTTCTAGGAACTTTTTGGTAACTTGTTGCCAAAGGGGGAGAAAATGTATAGATCATAGGCTTCGAGAGAGAGTGTTGCTTTTATTCTCTCTTGTTTTATTTGGTGGTTTTTCGAACTTTGTTTGCTTTTGTGTGAGATACTATGTCATTGCTCGTGAGACATTGATGATCATGTGTTTGATCATAAGCTACACTTAATGTTTGCTTAATATTATCATCTTATCTATCTTATGTGATCATTCACTATTCTTGGTGATGAGTGCATGTATTTCATTCTTATCATTTTAAGCGCTCCACCAAGATGTATGTGACATGGAAGAGTAACCCATGACTCTAACTCTTTGTGCATTTGCAGTCCAAAGCAAATTTTAAATATGCACAAATTTAGGGGGAGCTCTTACTTGTCACATACTTCTCAAAGCGACGATATATTTCATGCTTATTATCATTTGTCGAAGCTTTGATCTATATGTTGTCATCAATTACCAAAAAGGGGGAGATTGAAAGTGCAACTATCCCTAGGTGGTTTTGGTAATTCATAACAACATATAGCTCATTGAGCTAATGCTATTCCAAGATGACTATTTCAGGAAAGCTCAATGATTGGCATGGCATGGATGTGAAAGTGGAACCCTCAAAATGCTAAGGACAAAGGATTGGCTCAAGCTCAAAAGCTCAAGACTCTTCATTTTATATTTTAGTGATCCAAGATCACATTGAGTCTTTAGGAAAAGCCAATACTATCAAGGAGGGATGAGGTGTTGCTTAATGAGCCTCTTGCTTCATGTGCTTAGTGATATGCTCCAAAACCCTCAACTACTTTCCCATATCCACATATGACCTAAACCCTAAGCCAAACTCGGTCCTACCGATTCTTTCTATCCGGCGCCACCGAGTTTCACTTGTCATAAGCCACTGCCAAACCCTAGCAATTCGGTTCTACCGATAGGGATCTCGGTCTCACCGAGATGGGATTGCAAACTCTCTGTTTCCCTTTTGTAACTTTTCGGTCTCACCGAAAGAGCGAATCGGTCCCACCGAGATTGCAGTGTAAACTCTCTGTTTCCTTTTTGTAACTTTTCGGTCTCACCGAAAGAGCAAATCGGTCCCACCGAGTTTACCTGACCAACTCTCTGGTTAGCTTATTACCAAACTCGGTCTCACCGAGTTTGTGTAATCGGTCTCACCGAGATTACGTTATGCCCAAACCCTAACCATATCGGTCCTACCGAGTTGCATGTCAGTCCCACCGAAAATCTCTAACGGTCACTAGGTTTACCTTTTCGGTCCGACCGAGTTTGTTGATTCGGTCCCACCGAGATTGGAAAACTGTGTGTAACGGTTGGATTTTGTGTGGAGGCTATATATACCCCTCCACCTCCTCTTCATTCGTGGAGAGAGCCATCAGAACACATACACAATTCCAACTCATATGTTCTGAGAGAGAACCACCTACTCATGTGTTGAGACCAAGATATTCCATTCCTACCATATGAATCTTGATCTCTAGCCTTCCCCAAGTTGCTTTCCACTCAAATCTTCTTTCCACAAAATCCAAATCCTATGAGAGAGAGTTGAGTGTTGGGGAGACTATCATTTGAAGCACAAGAGCAAGGAGTTCATCATCAACACACCATTTGTTACTTCTTGGAGAGTGGTGTCTCCTATATTGGCTAGATGTCACTTGGGAGCCTCCGGCAAGATTGTGGAGTTGAACCAAGGAGTTTGTAAGGGCAAGGAGATCGCCTACTTCGTGAAGATCTACCGCTAGTGAGGCAAGTCCTTCGTGGGCGATAGCCATGGTGGGATAGACAAGGTTGCTACTTCGTGGACCCTTCGTGGGTGGAGTCCTCTGTGTTCTTGCGCGACCGTTACCCTTCGTGGGTTGAAGTCTCCATCAATGTGGATGTAGGATAGCACCACCTATCCGAACCACGGGAAAAACATCCGTGTCTCCAATTGCGTTTGAATTCTCCAAACCCTTCCCTTTACATTCTTGCAAGTTGCATGCTTTACTTTCCGCTGCCAATATACTCTTTGCATGCTTGCTTGAATTGTGTGATGATTGCTTGACTTGTCCTACAATAGCTAAAATCTGCCAAGAACTAAAATTGGGAAAAGGTTAAGTTTTTATTTGGTCAAGTAGTCTAATCACCCCCCCTCTAGACATACTTTCGATCCTACAGATGATCTTACCGGGAGGAAAATACTTAGAGATAAAAGCATCTTTGCACTTATTCCATGAATCAATACTGTATTTAGGCAAAGAAGAGAACCAAGTTTTACTACAATCTCTAAGAGAAAACGGAAATAGCTTCAATTTGACAATATCATTATACACATCTTTCTTCTTTTGCATATCTCACAAATGAACAAAGCTTTTTAGATGGGTAGCAACATCTTCACTAGGAAGGCCAGAAAATTGATCTTTCATAACAAGATTCGACAAAGTGGTATTAATTTCACAAGTTTCAGCATCGGTAGTAGGAGCAATTAGAGTGCTAATAAAATCATTGTTGTTGGTATTGGAAAAGTCACACAATTTAGTATTATCTTGAGCCATCGTGACAAGCAATCAATCCAACACACAAGCAAACAAGAAGCAAACAAAAAGAGGCGAACGGAAAAGGCGCGAATAAAACAGCAAAGGTGAAGTGGGGGAGAGGAAAACGGGAGGCGAATGGCGAATAATGTAATGCGAGGGAGAAGAGTTTATGATGGGTACTTGGTATGTCTTGAGTTGGCGTAGATCTCCCCGGCAACGGTGCCAGAAATCCTTCTTGCTACCTCTTGAGCATGCGTTGGTTTTCCCTTGAAGAGGAAAGGGTGATGCAGCAGAGTAGTGTAAGTATTTCCCTCATTTTTTGAGAACCAAGGTATCAATCCAATAGGAGACAACACACAAGTCACCTAGTACCTGCACCAACAATCAAGAACCTCGCAACCAACGCGATAAAGAGGTTGTCAATCCCTTCACGGTCACTTGCAAAAGTGAGATCTAATAGAGATAATAAGATAAATATTTTTGGTATTTTGTTGTATAGATTACAAAGTAAAGATTGCAAAATAGTAAACAAGATGTGATAATAAAAGAGATGCAATATAATTAGAAAGAGACCCTGGGGCCATAGGTTTCACTAGTGGCTTCTCTCATGATAGCATGTATTACGGTGGGTGAACAAATTACTGCCAAGCAATTGATAGAAAAGTGCATAGTTATGAAGATATCTAAGGAAATGATCATGAATATAGGCATCACGTACATGTCACGTAGATCGAAACGATTCTGCATCTAGTATTATTACTCCACACATCGACCGCTATCCATCATGCATCTAGAGTATTAAGTTCATAAGAATAGAGTAACACATTAAGCAAGATGACATGATTTAGAGGGATAAACTCAAGCAATACGACATAAACCCCATCTTTTTATCCTCGATGGCAACAATGCAATATGTGCCTTGCTGCCCCTACTATCACTGGGAAAGGATACCGCAAGATTGAACCCAAAGCTAAGCACTTCTCCCATTGCAAGAAAGATCAATCTAGTAGGCCAAACTAAACCAATAATTCAAAGAGACTTGCAAAGATATCAAATCATGCATATAAGAATTCAGAGAAGAACCAAATAATATTCATAGATAATCAAGTTCATAAACCCACAATTCATCGGATCTCAGCAAACACATCGAAAAAGAGTATTACATCGAATAGATCTCCAAGAACATCGAGGAGAACTTTGTATTGAAGGTCAAAGAGAGAGAAGAAGCCATCTAGCTAATAACTATGGACCCGAAGGTCTGTGGTAAACTACTCACGCTTCATTGGAGAGGCTATGGTGTTGATGTAGAAGCCCTCCGTGACTGATTCCCCCTCCGGCAGATTGCCGGAAAAGGGCCCCAGATGGGATATCACGGGTACAGAAGGTTGCGGCGGTGGAAAAGTGCTTTCATGGCTCCCTCTGATGTTTCTAGGGTATAAGAGTATATATAGGCGAAAGAAGTACGTCGGTGGAGCTCTATGGGGCCCACAAGGGTGGGGGTGCGCCTACCCCCTGGGCGCTCCCTCCTATCTCGTGGCCGCCTCAATGAGTTCCATACTTCCACTCGAAGTCTCCTGTTTTGCTTTCGGTCCAAGAAAGATCATCGCGAAGGTTTCATTCTGTTTGGTATTCCTTTTCTGTGAAACACTGAAATAGGCAAAACAAACTGGCACTGGGCCTCCGGTTAATAGGTTAGTCCCAAAAATAATATAAAAGAGCATATTAAAGCCCATTAAACACCCAAAATAGATAATATAATAGCATGGAACAATCAAAAATTTTAGATACGTTGGAGATGTATCAAAGCTACAAGTAAAACTAGTCCTCAAGTTTCCCTGTGGTGGCCTCGCAGGCTGCCCGTTTGGGACCAACACCATTAGCACTGCCCCCCTGTAAAATGTTGAATAACGAACCTCGGGTAGCGCTAACTCCCTATGCGTCAAGTTTATTATCATGTTTAGTTATTATGTTGGGCAAATGATAAAATCAATGTTGGGTCTTGCTGGAGGAGTTTTATTCAAAGCAAACTGACAAGGGGGCCCATAAACCCGAACCGTGTTAGGAATGCAAAATCAAGGAACATAACACCGATATGACGGAAACTAGGGTGGCAAGAGTGGAACAAAACACCAGGCAAAAGGCCGAGCCTTCCACCCTTTACCAATTATATAGATGAATTAATTAAATAAGAGATATTGTGATATCCCAAGATATCCATGATATCCATGTCCCAACATGGAACAATGTAACACCCCGGATGTAACTTTCCATATTTGTAATTCCGACTCTTGCCATTTTCGGCTATGGGATATGATATTCCCTTCGTGGTTGGGTTTTGTCTTTCGTTTCGCATTTTGTTCATGTCATGAATTTCATATCATGTCATCATGTGCATCTCATTTTCATTCGTGTTTGTCTCATCCATCCGATCATTTTCCCCGTTGTCCGTTTCGCAATCCGACGCACTCTCATGCCCCATTGCACCCCCTCTAATCTCGCTTCGTGAGCGGGTGGAAAACCTTCTTGGAACGGGCCGAGATTTGTCGAGTGGCCTTGATACATCACCAGTAGGCCACATGTCAAATTTCGTTCCATTTGGAGGTCGTTTGATGCCCCAACTGTTCACCGGGTAACCACAAAAGCCATCTTGTGTTGCAGCCCAACACCCCTCCAAAACAGCGCAATAACCCATCTAAACCCCCTCCATGCTCTCCGTCGTTGGATCACAATCGTGTGGGCGAAACCCACACCTCATTTGGACTCTCCTAGCCCCCTCTACCTATAAATATGTGCCCCTCCCCGAAATTTTTGCAGTCCAAACCATAAAATCCTCCCCCGCTGCCACCGGACATGTCCGACCACCGCCGGACGCTCCGCGCCGCCGCCTTGGACCAGTGAGCAGCCGCCACCTGTCCCCGCGCCTCTCCACCTCCGCCGTGGCCCGCCCGGCCCAAGGCAGGCCCTCCTGGCCCGCACGTCTCCGCCACCACACCCGCGGATCGCTCCACCGCCCCGCCGCCTCACCAGCGCCGCGCCGCCGTCGCACAGCTTCCGCCGCCCGCCGCGACCTCTGTCCGTCGCCGTGGGTCTTCACCGCTGACACTCCACCTCGCCTGCCCGGAGCACGCCGTTCGCCGCCTGCGTCCTGCAACCTTGCCGGGACCTCCTCCCGTCCGGATCTAGAGGGATCCCGGCGGATCCTGCTGGCGCCCGCCGATCCCCATCGCCGGAGATATCCCGCCGGCCTCCCGCGGCCTCGTCGGCCTCCGTCCACCGCTGGGACCGCCTCGTCCCGGATCCGTCCCGGCCCTCGAACCAAATGACCCTGCCGTACAGCTTCGTCCCGGGACCTCGTCTAGCTTCTCGCTCCCATCCCTGTAATTTTTTATGCCATCTTCATCATGCCACATCTGCGTGCTTGATGGTCCCAATCATGCATATGATATGTAAAAATGTTCGTCTCATGATGATCTTCATGTTGGTGGCATTTGCACGCATTTTGTTGTCCATTTTGATGCCATTATCATAGTTGCAAGAGTGCTATAAAATGGTGTCTGCTGGAATCTAACAGAACTTGATGATTTGTCTTTTATGATGCATTTTGTGTGTGCACCATATGAGCTTGATGTCTACATGTTTTATGAGCCTTGTCATGCCATCTTTACAGGGGTTCAAGTCTTGTATTTTTTGTGATCTATGTGGTTACTAGCACAAGCATGCAAACTAGGCTATATGATGTTGCTGATTTCAGACTCTGTTTTTGCTAAGTCCTTATCCGGTTACATTTTTATGCCATGTAAACTTGTTACTACCATGAGCTCCATGCACATTTTGAGATAGTCAACTAAGAGTGTTTTGAAGCTGTGATATTGCTATACCCCTTCATGGATCAATCTAGCATGTCATTTCCTTGCTCTACTTTTGCTAAATATTATTCCCGGCAGATTGTTAACATGATATTCAACATTGCCATGTGTTTTCCTAGTGATGCATGTACTCTATGAACTTGTTCTTGCTATGCTTAGATACTTAAATATGTCTACTTCATGTTGGTTACCTTGTCATGCCATGTAATGCCTTGTGGTGAGTGAATCGAGCTTGCAAAGTTGCTATCATGAATCTGTTTCTGCCATGCTCTGTTTTTCTTCAAAGTCTGAAACTGATCATATAACTTGCCATGTTTGCATGGGCGCCACATCATTTTCCATTTATCTTGTGATTAAGTTACTTAACGGAGTCTTGTTAAGTGTGTTTAGCACTATCATGACATGCCTTTGTTTGCCATGATACCTTTCTGTAGCATATTGTTTGCTTGCTCTAAACATTACTATATGATGCCGTTTTCTCATGCTTAGTATTTTCTCTAATTTTGTGAAGCTGATATCATTTGCATTTTTGCCATGCTATTTTGAGCTTGTTATAGTGAGAACTAGCAGGAGCTCAGTGTTCATGATTTGTAGAGATTCATGTGTACTTTATGGTCACGTGCTTTGTTGCTATGTTGGAGTTCTGTAGCATAGTTTTTTGTTGCACTCTAAGTGTTATCATCCTGTTAATCACATATTTGCGTCTTGCACTCTAAGTGTTATCATGCTGTTAATCATAGATTTGCGTCATTCTTGTTTTGCTTGTCATTTGCAAACCGTGCATCCGTTTCCAGTGATCCTTATATCGATTTCGACCGAAATCACCTCACCTTTCCAGCGGCATACTTGTTATGAAATGTTGATGCCTTGATCATTCTTTCCCTTCCAAAGCACGCATATGCATTGCATATCATATCTTGCATATTAGGCCATGTATTACGTCATGTTGCTTGCACCGTGATTGCTTGTTGTTCTGTTGCTTGTGTTCTTGCTTTGGGTAGAGCCAGGAGACGAGTACGTGAATGAGGAACCTGTTGAGTATGCTAACGAGGATCATGTAACGCCCTCGATGCGACTATAGCTCCCACGTGTCGAGGCACGACTTAGAGACATAATCGCATTGAAGGCATATGTCGCAAGTTTGGCAATCTTCACAACATCCCATGTAATATGAACAACAAAGGGGAGATAACATAGTTGGCTTACACTCGCCACGTCAAACAAGTACATAAATAACATTACATCATCCAAACACTCATGGCCCGACTACGGCGCCAAAATAAAAGAGAACCCAACATGCGACACGGTTCCAATCACCCCCAACTGGGCACCACTACTGATCATCGGGAAAGGAAACATAGTAACGTTGAGAGTCTTTGTCGAACTCCCACTTGAGCTCATACGCGTCACCTGGAGCGGAATCATCAGGCCCTGCATTTGGTGTAATAGTAATCTGTGAGCCATAGGGACTCAGCAATCTCGCACCCTCGTGATCAAGACTATTTAAGCTTATAGGTAAGGCAAGGTAAAATATGAGTGGAGCTGCAGCAAGCGACTAGCAAGTATGGTGGCTAACTTATTCGCAAAGGAGAGCGAGAAGAGGAGGCAAAGCGCGAGCGAGACACTAGAGAGCAACCTGCACAAACATTACTCCAACACGGTGTCCACTTCCCGGACTCTGCCGAGAAGAGGCCATCACGGTAACACACTCAGTTGATTCATTTTAATTAAGTTAAGGTTCAAGTTATCTACAACCGTACATTAACAAATTCCCATCTGCCCATAATCACGGGCACGGCTTTCGAAAGTTCAAATCCCTGCAGGGGAGTCCCAACTTAGCCCATGACAAGCTCTCACAGTCAACGAAGGAATAGACCTCCTCACAAGACGTTCCGATCAGACTCGGTATCTCGGTTACTCAAGACACTTTGACAGGTTAAAACAAGACTAGCAACACCGCCCGAATGTGCCGATAAATCCCGATAGGAGCTGCACATATCTCTTTCTCAGGGCACACCCAGATGAACACTACGTATAACTAAAACCAACCCTCAAGTTCCCCCGAGGTGGCGCTGCAAGTGGCTCTATTTGGACCAACACTCAGAGGAGCACTGGCCTGGGGGGGTTTAAAATAAGATGACCCTCGGGCTCCAGAAACCCAAGGGAAAAAGAGGCTAGGTGGCAAATGGTAAGACCAATGTTGGGCATTGCTGGAAAAGCTTTAATCAAGGCGAAATCTCAAGGGGTTCCCATTATAACCCAACCGCGTAAGGAACGCAAATCCGGGAACATAACACCGATATGACAGAAACTAGGGCGGCAAGAGTGGAACAAAACACTAGGCGAGAGGCCGAGCCTTCCACCCTTTACCAAGTATATAGATACATTAAGATAACATGGCAATATAATAATATCCCAACAAGTAAATAAAAGATGTTCCAACAAGGAACAGCCTCCAATCTTCACCTGCAACTAGCAACGCTACAAGAGGGGCTGAGCAAAGCTGTAACATCGCCAATCAATGGTTTGCTAGGACAATGGTGGGCTAGAGATTTGACGTGGAAATTTGGGAGGCTTGCAAGCAAGTGGTAGGCATAGTAGCATTGGCATAGCAAAAGAGCGAGCAAACTAGCATAGCAAAGATAGTAGTGATTTCGAGGGTATAATCATCTTGCCTGCACAGTTGTCAGAGTTGACTGGATCCTCGAAAGCAAACTCAACGGGCTCCTCGTTAGCGAACTCGTCTCCCGGCTCTACCCAAACAAGACAAACAAGCAACAAGGATACAATCAACCACGTGCAAACTCAAACAACACGATGCAAAGATGATATGCTATGCGGGATGCGATGCGGGATGCAAAATGCAAAATATGACAGGAAATGCATGAACCTGGCCTCAACATGGAAATCCAAGTGTGCCACTAGAAATATGAGATGAAATCGCTTGAAAACGATATAAAGAACGCCGGAATCGGAGTTACGGTTTGGAAATGGCAAGCGATTCAAAAATGACACCGGTCTGCGATTTACAGCAAGTAGGCCTCTAAATGCAATGAAATGAACATGCTACAGGACTCAAAAATGGCATCAAAATACATGGCAGGGATGCACGCAAGATGCTTAATAAAAGTCTAGCACTGAGCTACGGCCAATTCATCCATTAATGGGTTCAAACAAGCATGGCAAAAATGCATATGACAAACAGTTCTCAGACTTTGTGAAATTAACACTTGTCTGGAATTTCAGATCAGGTAGCACTCTTCGGAGCAACAAAACTACATGCTACAGGACCTGAACATGGCAAAGTAAAGAATGGCATGGAGCTACTCAAAGAGCTTAACAAAAGTCCCTTAGTGACCTTGAGCCAAAAGGGATCAGAAAATACAATTGCAAGCATGTGAACATAGCAAAAACATAATCAGTTTCAGACTTAGTGAAAAACTGACACATGCTAAAATATAACTCAAGTAGGCATGTTTACGAGCTCGATGCACTCACTACAGATCAAGTCATGGCAAGACAAGCATACATCCATCAAGAAGGCACAAAATGCAAGCTAGCCATGGCAAGAACAATAGCATAGCATGCACGGATCAACTACAACATCACCGGCAAAATTGCAAACAAGTTGACAATCTGCCCAGATTCACAAAGTAGCAAAAGTAGAGCTCGATTGACTCAAGCTAGGGTGCTCCATAATTTCAAACAAAGACATGGATGGACAGAGCACTACAATATTAACAAAACTTCCTTACTGATCATCCTCAAAAGAGGCACGGATCACTAGGAAACAAGAAGAACATATGGCATCATGAGATAAACAGCTCCAGGACTTAGTGAAATTACTAAGTCCCTGAAAACAGTATTAGCAAGTGCAGCACTTTGCAAGCTTGCTCAAGTCACCACACACATCCTAAAAATACATGGGTTGCACCTCTGGAAAGATGAAAAAACCCTTAACAAAACATATGTAGAACTCACGGGCATATCATGCACACAATAATCATGGAAAAAATGACAAAAGTCTAAGATGGAGTAGCAGATCTGACAATTAACTCAAGTAGCCATCTTCTAACAGCATTTGGGCATCAAGATGAACTCAAATAAAAATGATTCAATGGAATGAAATGATGTACTCTCTGAGACGAACATTTTGATATGCTATATGCATGAATCGGATCTACGGATGCAAAGATACGGGGCCCCGAACAGAGGCACTTGGATCTGCAATTTCGGGAGTTAGCAAAAAAAACACCTCCTAGGGTTTACTATAGCCGTCTCGGATCTGGATCGGGGCGCGCCTCCCGAGGTGGATCCGAGCTCGCCGGTGGGCTGGTCGGCGACGATGGACGGTGGCGGCCGGAGTTAGAGGGAGGAAGGGGCCAGGGCGGCGCCGGCTTGCGAGGCGGCGAAGGAAGCTCGCCGACCTCGGGCGAGCACGCAGCGGGGCGAAGGAGCTCCGGGCAGCCGGCGTTGGCTGCGGCGGCGTCTGACGGATCGCGACGGCGGCGGGGCGTCAGAGGCGGCCAGGGCGCGGGCGGCTCGGCAGAGGAGGGACGCGGGCGCGCGGGCACCGCTGCGGGCCGGGGAGGGCCGGCGATGGGCTTCGCGGGCCCTGGCGGCGCGGTGAACTGGGGACCGGGCGGCGGCGGTGAGCAGCGGACACGTCCGGCCGGACGGAAATTCGTCCGCCGGCGCGTGGAGACGAAGGGGACTAGGGTTTCGAGAGGGGATCCGCGAATTTTTCTAGGGGGTTCTTTAAATAGGCGTAGAGGGAGCTAGGAGAGTCCAAATGAGGTGCAGTTTTCGGCCACGCGATCGTGATCGAACGCTCCAGATGATGGAACAGAGTTAGGTGGGTTTTGGGCCAAATTGAAAGGGTGTAGGGCTGCAGCACACACGAGGCCTTTTCGGTCCCTCGGTTAACCGTTGGAGTATCAAACGAAGTCCAAATGATACGAAACTTGACAGGAGGTCTACCGGTAGTAAACCAAGGCTGCTTGGCAAGTCTCGATCCAATCCGAAAATGTTTAATCCCCACACATGAAAGAAAGCTAGAAATGACCACCGGAGGAGAATGGAGCGCCGGAATGCAAAACGGACAACGGGGAAAATGCTCGAATGCATGAGACAAACACGTATGCAAATGCAATGCACAAGATGACATGATATGAGATGCATGACAGCGATAACAACACACGGAGACAAAACCCGAACCCGAGGAAATAAATATAACTTAACGCCGAAAACGACAAGAGTTGGAGTACAAATAGGGAAAGTTACATCCGGGGTGTTACAACACTCCACCACTACGAAAGGATCTCGTCCCGAGATCTAGGTCTGAAAGAACGCTGGGTACTCAGAACGGAGGTGATCCTCGCGTTCCCAGGTAGCTTCACGGTCGGAATGGTGTGACCACTTGACTTTGAGAAATTTGATTGACTTGTTGCGAGTCTTGCGTTCAGTCTCTTCAAGAATAGCAACTGGGTGCTCACGATAAGAGAGATCTTCTTGGAGCTCAATGTCCTCGAAGTTGACGGTGCGGTCAGGAGTCTTGAAGCGCTTTCGAAGCTGAGAGACATGGAACACGTCATGAACATTTGCAAAGTTTGAAGGAAGCTCGAGTTGATAGGCGAGGTCGCCTCTCTTGCTGACAATCTTGAAAGGTCCCACGTATCTGGGGGCAAGCTTCCCTTTGATACCGAAGCGACGAGTACCTTTCATAGGAGAGACGCGAAGGTAAACATGATCTCCGATCTCGAAAGCCAAATCACGGTGCTTACTATCATAGTAGCTCTTCTGGCGGGATTGGGCTGCTTTGAGGTTATCACGAATGACTTTGCACATTTCTTCTGCCTCTGTGATTAAGTCATTACCCAAAAGCTGACGTTCACCGGTTTCAGACCAGTTGAGAGGGGTACGGCACTTCCTGCCATACAGAATTTCAAATGGGGCCTTACCCGAACTTGCTTGAAAACTGTTGTTGTAGGAGAATTCAGCATAAGGAAGACAATCCTCCCACTTCATGCCGAAGGAGATCACACAAGCCCTGAGCATATCTTCAAGAATCTGGTTGACACGCTCGACTTGACCGCTTGTTTGAGGATGGAAAGCTGTGCTGAAGCGGATGTTGGTGCCCATGGCCTTCTGAAAAGAATCCCAAAACTTGGAGGTAAAGATGCTGCCACGGTCTGAAGAGATTACTTAAGGAATACCGTGCAGAGAGACAATTCGAGAGGTATAGAGTTCCGCCAATTGAGCTGCAGTGATCGACTCTTTGATAGGCAGAAAGTGAGCCACTTTGGTGAGTTTGTCGATGACAACGAATATAGCATCATTGCCACGCTTGGACTTTGGAAACCCAGTCACGAAGTCCATTTCAATGTGGTCAAACTTCCATTCTGGAATGGCAAGAGGTTGGAGGAGACCTGCTGGCCTTTGGTGTTCTGCCTTCACTCTTCTGCAGACATCACATTCATTCACGAATTGAGCAATCTCGCGCTTCATTCGAGTCCACCAATAAGCCTGCTTGAGGTCCTGATACATCTTCGTGCTCCCAGGGTGGATGGAGAGGAGAGAATTGTGAGCCTCGTTCATGATCACTTTACGAAGGTCACCTTTGGGTACAACAATACGATCCTCGAAGAAGAGAGTGTCCTTGTCATCAAGGCGGTAGCACTTGTACTTGGACTGACTCTTGGCAATCCCAATCTTCACCTTTTTCACCATAGCATCAAGAAGCTGGGCTTGGCGAATCTGGTCTTCCAAGATAGGAGAGACTTGAAGGTTGGCGAGGAAACCTT
The DNA here is from genome assembly GCF_018294505.1 of Triticum aestivum. Taxonomy (NCBI): domain Eukaryota; kingdom Viridiplantae; phylum Streptophyta; class Magnoliopsida; order Poales; family Poaceae; genus Triticum; species Triticum aestivum. Next base: position 288,832,272 of record NC_057803.1, on the reverse strand, counting down.
GAGGAACAACTTGCAGATTAAGTTTGCGGAAAGCTTCACAAAGCTCGGGTTGATAAGGCTTGAGAATCAGACTGTTGCAGTAGGCCTTTCCTGCTCAATGCGTCAGCAATCACATTGGCCTTGCCTGGAGTATACTCGATACTCGGATTATACTCTTGAATCATTTCGACCCATCGAGTTTGCCTGAGGTTGAGATTAGGCTGAGTGAAGATGTACTTGAGACTCTTGTGATCAGTGAAAATGTCCACTTTTCTTCCCAATAGAAGATGTCTCCAAGTCAAAAGAGCATGCACAACTGCCGCCAACTCGAGATCATGAGTGGGGTAGTTCTTCTCATTAGGCTTCAACTGGCGAGATGTATAAGCAACAACTTTCTTCTCTTGCATCAATACTGCGCCAAGACCTTGGAGAGAGGCATCACAAAAGACCTCGTACGGCTTGGATTCATCAGGCGGAGTCAGAACTGGAGCAGTGATCAATTTCTCTTTCAAAGTGTTGAAAGCAATGTCACACTCCGGAGACCAAACGTACTTGACGTGCTTCTGAAGAAGATTAGAGAGAGGCTTCGCGATCTTAGAAAAGTTTTCAACGAATCTTCGGCAATAGCTTGCGAGACCGAGGAAGCTACGGAGTTGCTTCACGTTCTGAGGAGGTTCCCAATTCACAATTGCAGACACCTTCTCAGGATTCACGGCAATGCCCTTGGAAGAGATGATATGACCAAGATAAAGAACCTCATCAAGCCAAAACTCACACTTGGAAAACTTGGCGTAGAACTGATGTTCTCTGAGCTTATCAAGAACCAAACGCAAGTGCTTGGCATGATCTTCCTTGTTCTTCGAGAAAACCAGAATGTCGTCGAGATAGACCAAAACGAAGTCATTGGTGTATGCGTTGAAGATGAAGCTCATCATGCGAGAGAACGTCGGAGGAGCGTTGGCGAGGCCAAAAGACATGACAGTGTATTCATATGAACCAAAGCTTGTTCTGAATGCTCTCTTGGGAATATCTTCTTCACGAATGCGAATCTGGTGATAAACCACACGGAGATCAAGCTTGGAGAATACTTGGGCACCTTTGAGTTGTTCGAACAGCTCATTGATGTTGGGAAGTAGGTATTTGTTCTTGATGGTTTTCTTGTTCACTGGACGGTAATCAACACAAAGTCGGTCCGTTCCATCCTTCTTTTTCACAAAAAGAACACCACAAACCCACGGAGAAGAACTAGGCGGGATGAGACCCATTTTCTCTTGAATATCGAGTTGCTTCTTCAGCTCCTTCAACTCTTCAGGTCCGAGCTTGTAAGGACGTTTGCACATAGGTTCCGTGCCGGGCTCAAGATCAATAACGAATTCAACTGGCCGGTGCGGAGGCATTCCTGGGAGCTCTTCTGGAAATACGTCTTGATATTCGCAAACGACTGGAATTTGAGAGATGGCATCCAATTCTCCCTTCTCATTGAGAGAAAATAGATGGATAGTATCATCATGAGCGGCAAAGACAATTACATCCTCAGACGAGTGAGTCAATTGAATCTGCCTGGCTGCACAATCAAGATGTGCCTTGTGCTTAGAAAGCCAATCCATTCTGAGAATAAGATCAATATCCGAGTTGCCAAGAACCACCGGAGAAGAGAGAAACTTGTAATCGCCCAACGTGATAGAGACATCTGGGACGCAATTGTTACAAGTCATTTGCTTGCCCGGAGACACAATCTTCAATGGAACAGGAATCCTTTCGGTCACAAAATCATGCTTGGCCACAAATGGAGTTGAAATAAAAGAAAGCGATGCACCAGTGTCAAAAAGAACTTTTGTAGGAACATCGTTAACAGGAAGGTTACCCATGATCACATCTGGTGAGTCCTCTGCCTGAGCTGCATTCAGCAAATTGACCTTGGCGTGCTTGGGGTTATGTTTGACCACAGCTGTACTTGCCGATCTGACAGGAGGAGGAGAAAGAGCCTCTGGTTGAAACACTTGTTGGCATAGTGACCCTTCTGTTGGCACTTGTTGCACGTGACCTCTGAAAGCGGACGGTGGTACGGAGCACTCGATCTTGGAGCTTGAGACGAAGTCTTGTTCTGAAAGCCAGGGTTGGGTGGGTGGGAAGAACCACTGCCACCTTTGCTCTTCTGCTGATACAGCTGATGGAACGGAGGAGGAGGAAGCCAAAACTTCTGCTGCTTGGCCACTTGAGTAGAGGAAGAAGGAGTAACATCTCTGACTCGATTCTTGGAAGCATCACACCTCAACTGAGCAGCCTCTTGCTTCAGTGCCATGTTGTAGAACTCATCGTATCTCAAGGGCTCGAAGAGAACAAGAGCTAGCTGGATTTCTTCTCTGAGACCACCCCTGAACTAGTATATCATGCTCTTCTCATCAGGTACGTCCTGCTTGGCAAAGCGGGCGAGCTTCTGAAACAACTTGTTGTAGTCATAGACAGACAAAGAGCCTTGCTTTAGATTGCGGAATTCCTCACGCTTGCTTTCAACCACGCTCTGGGGAATATGATGAGCTCGGAAATCTCGACGGAAATCATCCCAAGTGATAACACGTCCACCTCTGGAGTCCTTGTACTACTGGAACCATTCTGCAGCTTGATCTTTGAGTTGGAAGGAAGCGAACTTGACAAAGTCCTCAGGACTGACGTTGCTGCACTCGAAATTCTTGCACAGATCCACTAGCCAATCGTCAGCATCGGTTGCCTCAACACAATTGCTGAAAGTCTTTGGCCCGTTAGCAAGGAACTGGTTGAGTGTAGCAAAGTGATTCTGATTGCTGCCTTGATTCCCTTGGTTGCGCTCTTGAAGAATTTGCATGATCAACTGTGTGTTTGCATTGGTTGCGGCCATCACAGCTTGCCATGCCTCCGGAGGAGGTGGAGGTGGTGGCGGATCAGGATTCAGAGTCGTGTGCGTTGGAGGAGCCATCCTGAAGAGGTTGACATCCATTAGCACATTGATAGACAAATATTGAAGCTGAATCCAACGGAATGAAAATTGCAACATATAGTCTTCACATCCGAACAAAATGAACGAATGCATTCCTCTTGAAATGGTCACATATCCATAAATTGAGAAGCCACGTAGAATTAAGGTAGAGAAATAAATCAACAAGGTACGGATCAAGAACGAATAATCGGTAAGAAATCCCAATCTCAAACCAATATCCGTGGAAGAAGAACTAGAGCTACTAGAATTCCCACCTATGAAACTCCCGAACCTTTCCGGTTATGCAATCAGGTGTTGGGGATACAGGGGAAGCATAATATCTCACCCAAACTAGCAAATCCTACATCCAGCTGTATCCATCCTTCAACACATAACCAAGAAACCTTCGGAAACCATCTACCTCAACCTTCGAAAAGCATCCGTTATACAAGTTATGGCGATACTCCCGAACTCCCGCCCCAGTACTGGGTGGCGTCGAGGTTATCTCACCAACGAACTGCATAAAAGAGATTTTCGATGTCGGCGTACTAAACTCAGGTATTCCAGAACTGCAACGATAAAATTATGATGACAACACCTCAGAGCTCAACTCCCCGGGACACTTCCACTAAACCCCTGACAGGAGGCACCAAGACAATGTTCTCATCATAAAACCATCGGAACGATTCCAAGATACCCGCGTGATCCTAAAAAAATTAGTGAAATTTGAGAAGAGAAGAGTCAAAACTCTACGTCAGGATGCCTTACCAGAGCGATGAGGAGACTGGGAAGTAAAAAGAATTCCTAAACTCTCCGATATATAATTCCTAAAGACTCAAAACATTTTTCTAGACACAACTCGGCCGCTAAAAATGATCAAGCAATGGGGCTCCTAAGGTCGGGGAAGGCTCTGATTACCAACTTGTAACACCCTCGATGCGACTATAGCTCCCACGTGTCGAGGCACGACTTAGAGACATAATCGCATTGAAGGCATATGTCGCAAGTTAGGCAATCTTCACAACATCCCATGTAATATGAACAACAAAGGGGAGATAACATAGTTGGCTTACACTCACCACGTCAAACAAGTACATAAATAACATTACATCATCCAAACACTCATGGCCCGACTATGGCGCCAAAATAAAAAAGAGAACCCAACATGCGACACGGTCCCAATCACCCCCAACTGGGCACCACTACTGATCATCGGGAAAGGAAACATAGTAACGTTGAGAGTCTTCGTCGAACTCACACTTGAGCTCATATGTGTCACCTGGAGCGGAATCATCAGGCCCTGCATCTGGTGTAATAGTAATCTATGAGCCACAGGGACTCAGCAATCTCGCACCCTCGCGATCAAGACTATTTAAGCTTATAGGTAAGGCAAGGTAAAATATGAGTGGAGCTGCAGCAAGCGACTAGCAAGTATGGTGGCTAACTTATTCGCAAAGGAGAGCGAGAAGAGGAGGCAAAGCGCGAGCGAAAAACTAGAGAGCAACCTGCGCAAACATTACTCCAACACCGCGTCCACTTCCTGGACTACGCCGAGAAGAGGCCATCACGGTAACACACTCAGTTGATTCATTTTCATTAAGTTAAGGTTCAAGTTATCTACAACCGGACATTAACAAATTCCCATCTGCCCATAACCGCGGGCACGGCTTTCAAAAGTTCAAATCCCTGCAGGGGAGTCCCAACTTAGCCCATGACAAGCTCTCACGGTCAACAAAGGAATAGACCTCCTCCCAAGACGTTCCGATCAGACTCGGTATCTTGGTTACTCAAGACACTTCGACAGGTTAAAACAAGACCAGCAACACGGCCCGAATGTGCCGACAAATCCCGATAGGAGCTGCACATATCTCTTTCTCAGGGCACACCCAGATGAACACTACGTACAACTAAAACCAACCCTCAAGTTGCCCCGAGGTGGCGCTGCAAGTGGCTCTATTTGGACCAACACTCAGAGGAGCACTGGCCTGGGGGGGTTTAAAATAAGATGACCCTCGGGCTCCGGAAACCCAAGGGAAAAAGACGCTAGGTGGAAAAGGCTAAGACCAATGTTGGGCATTGCTAGAAAAGCTTTAATCAAGGCGAAATCTCAAGGGGTTCCCATTATAACCCAACCGCGTAAGGAACGCAAATCCGGGAACATAACACCGATATGACGGAAACTAGGGCGGCAAGAGTGGAACAAAACACTAGGCGAGAGGTCGAGCCTTCCACCCTTTACCAAGTATATAGATACATTAAGATAACATGGAAATATAATGATATTCCCACAAGTAAATAAAAGATGTTCCAACAAGGAACGGCCTCCAATCTTCACCTGCAACTAGCAACGCTATAAGAGGGGCTGAGCAAAGCGGTAACATCGCCAATCAACGGTTTGCTAGGACAATGGTGGGTTAGAGGTTTGACATGGCAATTTGGGAGGCTTGCAAGCAAGTGGTAGGCATCATAGCATTGGCATAGCAAAAGAGCGAGCAAACTAGCATAGCAAAGATAGTAGTGATTTCGAGGGTATGATCATCTTGCCTGCATAGTTGTCAGAGTTGACTGGATCCTCGAAAGAAAACTCAACGGGCTCCTCGTTAGCAAACTCGTCTCCCGGCTCTACCCAAACAAGACAAACAAGGAACAAGGATACAATCAACCACGTGCAAACTCAAACAACATGATGCAAAGATGATATGCTATGCAGGATGCGATGCGAGATGCAAAATGCAAAATATGACAGGAAATGCATGAACCTGGCCTCAGAATGGAAATCCAAGTGTGCCACTGGAAATATGAGATGAAATCGCTTGAAAACGATATAAAGAACGCCGGAATCGGAGTTACGGTTTGGAAATGGCAAGCGATTCAAAAATGACACCGGTCTGCGATTTACAGCAAGTAGGCCTCTAAATGCAATGAAATGAACATGCTACAGGACTCAAACATGGCATCAAAATACATGGCAGGGATGCACACAAGATGCTTAATAAAAGTCTAGCCCTGAGCTACGGCCAATTCATCCATTAACGGGTTCAAACAAGCATGGCAAAAATGCATATGACAAACAGTTCTCAGACTTTGTGAAATTAACACTGGTCTGGAATTTCAGATCAGGTAGCACTCTTCAGAGCAACAAAACTACATGCTACAGGACCTGAACATGGCAAAGTAAAGCATGGCATGGAGCTACTCAAAGATCTTAACAAAAGTCCCTTAGTGACCTTGAGCCAAAAGGGATCAGAAAATATAATTGCAAGCATGTGAACATAGCAAAAACATAATCAGTTTCAGACTTAGTGAAAAACTGACACATGCTGAAATATAACTCAAGTAGGCATGTTTACGAGCTCGATGCACTCACTACAGAGCAAGTCATGGCAAGACCAGCATACATCCATAAAGAAGGCACAAAATGCAAGCTAGACATGGCAAGAACAATAGCATAGCATGCATGGATCAACTACAACATCACCGGCAAAATTGCAAACAAGTTGACAATCTGCCCAGATTCACAAAGTAGCAAAAGTAGAGCTCGATTACTCAAGCTAGGGTGCTCCATAATTGCAAACAAAGACATGGATGGACAGAGCACTACAATATTAACAAAACTTCCTTCATGATCATCCTCAAAAGAGGCACGGATCACTAGGAAACAAGAAGAACATATGGCATCATGAGATAAACAGCTCCAGGACTTAGTGAAATTACTAAGTCCCTGAAAATAGTATTAGCAAGTGCAGCACTTTGCAAGCTTGCACAAGTCACCACACACATCCTGAAAATACATGGGTTGCACCTCTGGAAAGATGACAAAACCCTTAACAAAACATATGTAGAACTCACGGGCATATCATGCACAAAATAATCATGGCAAAAATGACAAAAGTCTAAGATGGAGTAGCAGATCTGACAATTAACTCAAGTAGCCCTCTTCTAACAGCATTTTGGGCATCAAGATGAACTCAAATGAAAATGATGCAATGGAAATGATGTACTCTCTGAGACGAACATTTTGATATGCTATATGCATGAATCATATCTACGGATGCAAAGATACGGGGCCCCGAACAGAGGCACTTGGATCTGTAATTTCGGGAGTTAGCAAAAAAAACACCTCCTAGGGTTTACTGTAGCCGTTTCGGATCTGGATCGGGGCGCGCCTCCAGAGGTGGATCCGAGCTCGCCGGTGGGCTGGTCGACGACGATGGACGGTGGCGGCCGGAGTTAGAGGGAGGAAGGGGCCAGGGCGGCGCCGGCTTGCGGGGCGGCGAAGGAAGCTCGCCGGCCTCGGGCGAGCACGCAGCGGGGCGGAGGAGCTCCGGGCAGCCGGCGTTGGCTGCGGCGGCGTCGGACGGATCGCGACGGCGGCGGGGCGTCGGAGGCGGCCAGGGCGCGGGCGGCTCGGCAGAGGAGAGACGCGGGCGCGCGGGCACCGCTGCGGCCCGGGGAGGGCCGGCGATGGACCTCGCGGGCCCTGGCGGCGCGGTGAACTGGGGACCAGGCGGCGGCGAATGAGGCGGCGACACGTGGCTGTGGCGGGGAGCAGCGAACACGTCCGGCCGGACGGAAATTCGTCCGCCGGCGCGTGGAGACGAAGGGGACTAGGGTTTCGAGAGGGGATCTGCGAATTTTTCGAGGGGGTCTTTAAATAGGCGTAGAGGGAGCTAGGAGAGTCCAAATGAGGTGCAGTTTTCGGCCACGCGATCGTGATCGAACGCTCTAGATGATGGAACAGAGTTAGGTGGGTTTTGGGCCAAATTGAAAGTGTGTTGTGCTGCAACACACACGAGGCCTTTTCGGTCCCTCAGTTAACCGTTGGAGTATCAAACGAAGTCCAAATGATACGAAACTTGACAGGCGGTCTACCAGTAGTAAACCAAGGCCGCTTGGCAAGTCTCGGTCCAATCCGGAAATGTTTATTCCCCACACACAAAAGAAAGCTAGAAATGACCACCGGAGGAGAACGGAGCGCCGGAATGCAAAACGGACAACGGGGAAAATGCTCGAATGCATGAGACAAACACGTATGCAAATGCAATGCACAAGATGACATGATATGAGATGCATGACAACGATAACAACACACGGAGACAAAACCCGAACCCGAGGAAATAAATATAACTTAACGCCGGAAACGGCAAGAGTTGGAGTACAAATAGGGAAAGTTACATCCGGGGTGTTACAACACTCCACCACTACGAAAGGATCTCGTCCCGAGATCTAGGACTAAAAGAACGCCGGGTACTCAGAACGGAGGTGATCCTCGCGTTCCCAGGTAGCTTCATAGTCGGAATGGTGTGACCACTTGACTTTGAGAAATTTGATTGACTTGTTGCGAGTCTTGCGTTCAGTCTCTTCAAGAATAGCAACTGGGTGCTCACGATAAGAGATATCTTCTTGGAGCTCAATGTCCTCGAAGTTGACGGTGCGGTCAGGAGTCTTGAAGCACTTTCGAAGCTGAGAGACATGGAACACGTCATGAACATTTGCAAAGTTTGAAGGAATCTCGAGTTGATAGGCGAGGTCGCCTCTCTTGCTGACAATCTTGAAAGGTCCCACGTATCTGGGGGCAAGCTTCCCTTTGATACCGAAGCGACGAGTACCTTTCATAGGAGAGACGCGAAGGTAAACATGATCTCCGATCTCGAAAGCCAAATCACGGTGCTTACTATCATAGTAGCTCTTCTGGCGGGATTGGGCTGCTATGAGGTTATCACGAATGACTTTGCACATTTCTTCTGCCTCTGTGATTAAGTCATTACCCAAAAGCTGACGTTCACCGGTTTCAGACCAGTTGAGAGGGGTACGGCACTTCCTGCCATACAGAATTTCAAATGGGGCCTTGCCCGAACTTGCTTGAAAACTGTTGTTGTAGGAGAATTCAGCATAAGGAAGACAATCCTCCCACTTCATGCCGAAGGAGATCACACAAGCCCTAAGCATATCTTCAAGAATCTGGTTGACACGCTCGACATGACCGCTTGTTTGAGGATGGAAAGCTGTGCTGAAGCGGATTTTGGTGCCCATGGCCTTCTGAAAAGAATCCCAAAACTTGGAGGTAAAGATGCTGCCACGGTCTGAAGAGATTACTTGAGGAATACTGTGCAAAGAGACAATTCGAGAGGTATAGAGTTCCGCCAATTGAGCTGCAGTGATCGACTCTTTGATAGGCAGAAAGTGAGCCACTTTGGTGAGTTTATCGATGACAACGAATATAGCATCATTGCCATGCTTGGACTTTGGAAACCCAGTCATGAAGTCCATTTCAATGTGGTCAAACTTCCATTCTGGAATGGCAAGAGCTTGGAGGAGACCTGCTGGCCTTTGGTGTTCTGCCTTCACCCTTCTGCAGACATCACATTCATTCACGAATTGAGCAATCTCGCGCTTCATTCGAGTCCACCAATAAGCCTGCTTGAGATCCTGATACATCTTCGTGCTTCCAGGGTGGATGGAGAGGAGAGAATTATGAGCCTCGTTCCTGATCACTTTACCAAGTTCACCTTTGGGCACAACAATACGATCCTCGAAGAAGAGAGTGTCCTTGTCATCAAGGCGGTAGCACTTGTACTTGGGTTGACTCTTGGCAATCCCAATCTTCACCTTTTTTCACCATAGCATCAAGAAGCTGGGCTTGGCGAATCTGGTCTTCCAAGGTAGGAGAGACTTGAAGGTTGGCGAGGAAACCTTGCGGAACAACTTGTAGATTAAGTTTGCGGAAAGCTTCACAAAGCTCGGGTTGATAAGGCTTGAGAATCAGACTGTTGCAGTAGGCCTTCTTACTCAATGCGTCAGCAATCACATTGGCCTTGCTTGGAGTATACTCGATACTCGGATTATACTCTTGAATCATTTCGACCCATCGAGTTTGCCTGAGGTTGAGATTAGGCTGAGTGAAGATGTACTTGAGACTCTTGTGATCAGTAAAAATGTCCACTTTTCTTCCCAATAGAAGATGTCTCCAAGTCAAAAGAGCATGCACAACTGCCGCCAACTCGAGATCATGAGTGGGGTAGTTCTTCTCATTAGGCTTCAACTGGCGAGATGTATAAGCAACAACTTTCTTCTCTTGCATCAATACCGCGCCAAGACCTTGGAGAGAGGCATCACAAAAGACCTCGTATGGCTTGGATTCATCCGGCGGAGTTAGAACTAGAGCAGTGATCAATTTCTCTTTCAAAGTGTTGAAAGCAATGTCACACTCCGAAGACCAAACGTACTTGACGTGCTTCTGAATAAGATTAGAGAGAGGCTTCGCGATCTTAGAAAAGTTTTCAACGAATCTTCAGCAATAGCTTGCGAGACCGAGGAAGCTACGGAGTTTACTGTAGAACTGATGTGACCAAGATAAAGAACCTCATCGAGCCAAAACTCACACTTGGAGAACTTGGCATAGAACTGATGTTCTATGAGCTTATCAAGAACCAAACGCAAGTGCTTGGCATGATCTTCCTTGTTCTTCGAGAAAACCAGAATGTCGTCGAGATAGATCAAAACGAAGTCATTGGTGTATGCGTTGAAGATGAAGTTCATCATGCGAGAGAACGTCGGAGGAGCGTTAGCGAGGCCAAACGACCTGACAGTGTATTCATATGAACCAAAGCTTGTTCTGAATGCTGTCTTGGGAATATCTTCTTCACGAATGCGAATCTGGTGATAACCCATACGGAGATCAAGCTTGGAGAATACTTGGGCACCTTTGAGTTGTTCGAACAGCTCATTGATGTTGGGAAGTGGGTATTTGTTCTTGATGGTCTTCTAGTTCACTGGACGGTAATCAACACAAAGTCGGTCCGTTCATCCTTCTTTTTCACAAAAAGAACACCACAACCCCACGGAGAAGAACTAGGCTGGATGAGACCCATTTTCTCTTGAATATCGAGTTGCTTCTTCAGCTCCTTCAACTAATCAGGCCCGAGCTTGTAAGGAAGTTTGCACACAGGTTCCGTGCCGGGCTCAAGATCAATAACGAATTCAACTGGCCGGTGCGGAGGCATTCCTGGGAGCTATTCTGGAAAGACGTCTTGATATTCGCAAACGACTGGAATTTGAGAGATGGCATCCAATTCGCCTTTCTCGTTGAGAGAAAATAGACGGATAGTATCATCACGAGCGGCAAAGACAATTACATCCTCAGACGAGTGAGTCAATTGAATCTGCCTGGCTGCACAATCAAGATGTGCCTTGTGCTTAGAAAGCCAATCCATTCCGAGAATAAGATCAATATCCGAGTTGCCAAGAACCACTGGAGAAGAGAGAAACTTGTAATCGCCCAATGAGGTAGAGACATCCGGGACGCAATTGTTAGAAGTCATTTGCTTGCCCGGAGACACAATCTTCAATGGAACAGGAATCCTTTCGGTCACAAAATCATGCTTGGCCACAAATGGAGTTGAAATAAAAGAAAGCGATGCACCAGTGTCAAAAAGAACTTTTGCAGGAACATCGTTAACAGGAAGGTTACCCATGATCACATCTGGTGAGTCCTCTGCCTGAGCTGCATTCGGCAAATTGACCTTGGCGTGCTTGGGTTTATGTTTGACCACAGCTGTAGTCGCCGATCTGACAGGAGGAGGAGGAAGACGCCTCTGGTTGAAACACTTGTTGGCATAGTGACCCTTCTGTTGGCACTTGTTGCACGTGACCTCTGAAAGCGGACGGTGGTACGGAGCACTCCATCTTGGAGCTTGAGACGAAGTCTTGTTCTGAAAGCCAGGGTTGGGTGGGTGGGAAGAACCACTACCACCTTTGCTCTTCTGCTGATACGGCTGACGGAACGGAGGATGAGGAAGCCAAAACTTCTGCTACTTGGCCACTTGAGTAGAGGAAGAAGGAGTAACATCTCTGACTCGCTTCTTGGAAGCATCACACCTCAACTGAGCAGCCTCTTGCTTCAGTGCCATGTTGTAGAACTCATCGTATCTCAAGGGCTCGAAGAGAACAAGAGCTAGCTAGATTTCTTCTCTGAGACCACCCCTGAACTGGTATATCATGCTCTTCTCATTAGGTACGTCCTGCTTGGCAAAGCGGGCGAGCTTCTGAAACAACTTGTTGTAGTCATAGACAGACAAAGAGCCTTGCTTCAGATTGCGGAATTCCTCACGCTTGCTTTCAACCACGCTCTGGGGAATATGATGAGCTCGGAAATCTCGACGGAAATCATCCCAAGTGATAACACGTCCACCTCTGGAGTCCTTGTACTGCTGGAACCATTCTGCAGCTTGATCTTTGAGTTGGAAGGAAGCAAACTTGACAAAGTCCTCAGGCCTGACATTACTGCACTCGAAATGCTTGCACATATCCACTAGCCAATCGTCAGCATCGGTTGCCTCAACACAATTGTTGAAAGTCTTTGGCCCGTTAGCAAGGAACTGGTTGAGTGTAGAAAAGTGATTCTGATTGCTGCCTTGATTCCCTTGGTTGCGCTCTTGAAGAATTTGCATGATCAACTGTGTGTTTGCATTGGTTGCGGCCATCACAACTTGCCATGCCTCCGGAGGAGGTGGAGGTGGTGGCGGATCAGGATTCAGAGTCGTGCGCATTGGAGGAGCCATCCTGAAGAGGTTGACATCCATTAGCACATTGATAGACAAATATTGAAGCTGAATCCAACGGAATGAAAATTGCAACATATAGTCTTTACATCCAAACAAAATGAACGAATGCATTTCTCTTGAAATGGTCACATATCCATAAATTGAGAAGCCACATAGAATTAAGGTAGAGAAATAAATCAACAAGGTACGGATCAAGAACGAATAATCGGTAAGAAATCCCAATCTCAAACCAATATCCGTGGAAGAAGAACTAGAGCTACTAGAATTCCCACCTATGAAATGAACATACTACAGGACTCAAACATGGCATCAAAATACATGACAGGGATGCACACAAGATGCTTAATAAAAGTCTAGCACTGAGCTACGGCCAATTCATCCATTAACGGGTTAAAACAAGCATGGCAAAAATGCATATGACAAACAGTTCTCAGACTTTGTGAAATTAACACTTGTCTGGAATTTCAGATCAGGTAGCACTCTTCAGAGCAACAAAACTACATGCTACAGGACCTGAACATGGCAAAGTAAAGCATGGCATGGAGCTACTCAAAGATCTTAACAAAAGTCCCTTAGTGACCTTGAGCCAAAAGGGATCAGAAAATATAATTCCAAGCATGTGAACATAGCAAAAACATAATCAGTTTCAGACTTAGTGAAAAACTGACACATGCTGAAATATAACTCAAGTAGGCATGTTTACGAGCTTGATGCACTCACTACAGAGCAAGTCATGGCAAGACAAGCATACATCCATAAAGAAGGCACAAAATGCAAGCTAGACATGGCAAGAACAATAGCATAGCATGCACGGATCAACTACAACATCACCGGCAAAATTGCAAACAAGTTGACAATCTGCCCAGATTCACAAAGTAGCAAAAGTAGAGCTCGATTACTCACGCTAGGGTGCTCCATAATTGCAAACAAAGACATGGATGGACAGAGCACTACAATATTAACAAAACTTACTTAATGATCATCCTCAAAAGAGGCACGGATCACTAGGAAACAAGAAGAACATATGGCATCATGAGATAAACAGCTCCAGGACTTAGTGAAATTACTAAGTCCCTGAAAATAGTATTAGCAAGTGCAGCACTTTGCAAGCTTGCACAAGTCACCACACACATCCTAAAAATACATGGGTTGCACCTCTGGAAAGATGACAAAACCCTTAACAAAACATATGTAGAACTCACGGGCATATCATGCACACAATAATCATGGCAAAAATGACAAAAGTCTAAGATGGAGTAGCAGATCTGACAATTAACTCAAGTAGCCCTCTTCTAACAGCATTTTGGGCATCAAGATGAACTCAAATGAAAATGATGCAATGGAATGAAATGATGTACTCTCTGAGGCGAACATTTTGATATGCTATATGCATGAATCATATCTACGGATGCAAAGATATGGGGCCCCGAACAGAGGCACTTGGATCTGTAATTTCGGGAGTTAGCAAAAAAAACACCTCCTAGGGTTTACTGTAGCCGTTTCGGATCTGGATCGGGGCGCGCCTCCCGAGGTGGATCTGAGCTCGCCGGTGGGCTGGTCGGCGACGATGGACGGTGGCGGCCGGAGTTAGAGGGAGGAAGGGGCCAGGGCGGCGCCGGCTTGCGGGGCGGCGAAGGAAGCTCGCCGGCCTCGGGCGAGCAGGCAGCGGGGCGGAGGAGCTCCAGGCAGCCGGCGTTGGTTGCGGCGGCGTCGGACGGATCGCGACGGCGGCGGGGCGTCGGAGGCGGCCAGGGCGCGGGCGGCTCGGCAGAGGAGAGACGCGGGCGCGCGGGCACCGCTGCGGCCCGGGGAGGGCCGGCGATGGGCCTCGCGGGCCCTGGCGGCGCGGTGAACTGGGGACCAGGCGGCGGCGAATGAGGCGGCGACACGTGGCTGCAGCGGGGAGCAGCGAACACGTCCGGCCGGAAGGAAATTCGTCCGCCGGCGCGTGGAGACGAAGGGGACTAGGGTTTCGAGAGGGGATCTGCGAATTTTTTGAGGGGGTCTTTAAATAGGCGTAGAGGGAGCTAGGAGAGTCCAAATGAGGTGCGGTTTTTGGCCACGCGATCGTGATCGAACGCTCTAGATGATGGAACGGAGTTAGGTGGGTTTTGGGCCAAATTGAAAGGGTGTTGGGCTGCAACACACACGAGGCCTTTTCAGTCCCTCGGTTAACCGTTGGAGTATCAAACGAAGTCCAAATGATACGAAACTTGACAGGCGGTCTACCGGTAGTAAACCAAGGCCGCTTGGCAAGTCTCGGTCCAATCCGGAAATGTTTATTCCACACACACGAAAGAAATCTAGAAATGACCACCGGAGGAGAACGGAGCGCCGGAATGCAAAACGGACAACGGGGAAAATGCTCGAATGCATGAGACAAACACGTATGCAAATGCAGTGCACAAGATGACATGATATGAGATGCATGACAACGATAACAACACACAGAGACAAAACCCGAACCCGAGGAAATAAATATAACTTAACGCCGGAAACGGCAAGAGTTGGAGTAAAAATAGGGAAAGTTACATCCGGGGTGTTACAACACTCCACCACTACGAAAGGATCTCGTCCCGAGATCTAGGACTGAAAGAACGCCGGGTACTCAGAACGGAGGTGATCCTCGCGTTCCCAGGTAGCTTCACGGTCGGAATGGTGTGACCACTTGACTTTGAGAAATTTGATTGACTTGTTGCGAGTCTTGCGTTCAGTCTCTTCAAGAATAGCAACTGGGTGCTCACGATAAGAGAGATCTTCTTGGAGCTCAATGTCCTCGAAGTTGACGGTGCGGTCAGGAGTCTTGAAGCACTTTCGAAGCTGAGAGACATGGAACACGTCATGAACATTTGCAAAGTTTGAAGGAATCTCGAGTTGATAGGCGAGGTCGCCTCTCTTGCTGACAATCTTGAAAGGTCCCACGTATCTGGGGGCAAGCTTCCCTTTGATACCGAAGCAACGAGTACCTTTCATAGGAGAGACGCGAAGGTAAACATGATCTCCGATCTCGAAAGCCAAATCACGGTGCTTACTATCATAATAGCTCTTCTGGCGGGATTGGGCTGCTATGAGGTTATCACGAATGACTTTGCACATTTCTTCTGCCTCTGTGATTAAGTCATTACCCAAAAGCTGACGTTCACCGGTTTCAGACCAGTTGAGAGGGGTACGGCACTTCCTGCCATACAGAATTTCAAATGGGGCCTTGCCCGAATTTGCTTGAAAACTGTTGTTGTAGGAGAATTCAGCATAAGGAAGACAATCCTCCCACTTCATGCCGAATGAGATCACACAAGCCCTAAGCATATCTTCAAGAATCTGGTTGACACGCTCAACATGACCGCTTGTTTGAGGATGGAAAGCTGTGCTGAAGCGGATTTTGGCGCCCATGGCCTTCTGAAAAGAATCCCAAAACTTGGAGGTAAAGATGCTGCCACGGTCTGAAGAGATTACTTGAGGAATACCGTGCAAAGAGACAATTCGAGAGGTATAGAGTTCCGCCAATTGAGCTGCAGTGATCGACTCTTTGATAGGCAGAAAGTGAGCCACTTTGGTGAGTTTATCGATGACAATGAATTTAGCATCATTGCCACGCTTGGACTTTGGAAACCCAGTCATGAAGTCCATTTCAATGTGGTCAAACTTCCATTCTGGAATGGCAAGAGGTTGGAGGAGACCTGCTGGCCTTTGGTGTTCTGCCTTCACCCTTCTGCAGACATCACATTCATTCACGAATTGAGCAATCTCGCGCTTCATTCGAGTCCACCAATAAGCCTGCTTGAGATCCTGATACATCTTCGTGCTTCCAGGGTGGATGGAGAGGAGAGAATTATGAGCCTCGTTCATGATCACTTTACCAAGTTCACCTTTTGGCACAAAAATACGATCCTCGAAGAAGAGAGTGTCCTTGTCATCAAGGCGGTAGCACTTGTACTTGGGTTGACTCTTGGCAATCCCAATCTTCACCTTTTTTCACCATAGCATCAAGAAGCTGGGCTTGGCGAATCTGGTCTTCCAAGGTAGGAGAGACTTGAAGGTTGGCGAGGAAACCTTGCGGAACAACTTGCAGATTAAGTTTGCGGAAAGCTACACAAAGCTCGGGTTGATAAGGCTTGAGAATCAGACTGTTGCAGTAGGCCTTCCTGCTCAATGCGTCAGCAATCACATTGGCCTTGCCTGGAGTATACTCGATACTCGGATTATACTCTTGAATCATTTCGACCCATCGAGTTTGCCTGAGGTTGAGATTAGGCTGAGTGAAGATGTACTTGAGACTCTTGTGATCAGTGAAAATGTCCACTTTTCTTCCCAATAGAAGATGTCTCCAAGTCAAAAGAGCATGCACAACTGCCGCCAACTCGAGATCATGAGTGGGGTAGTTCTTCTCATTAGGCTTCAACTGGCGAGATTTATAAGCAACAACTTTCTTCTCTTGCATCAATACCGCGCCAAGACCTTGGAGAGAGGCATCACAAAAGACCTCGTATGGCTTGGATTCATCCGGCGGAGTTAGAACTGGAGCAGTGATCAATTTCTCTTTCAAAGTGTTGAAAGCAATGTCACACTCCGAAGACCAAACGTACTTGACGTGCTTCTGAAGAAGATTAGAGAGAGGCTTCGCAATCTTAGAAAAGTTTTCAACGAATCTTCAGCAATAGCTTGCGAGACAGAGGAAGCTACGGAGTTTACTGTAGAACTGATGTGACCAAGATAAAGAACCTCATCGAGCCAAAACTCACACTTGGAGAACTTGGCATAGAACTGATGTTCTATGAGCTTATCAAGAACCAAACGCAAGTGCTTGGCATGATCTTCCTTGTTCTTCGAGAAAACCAGAATGTCGTCGAGATAGACCAAAACGAAGTCATTGGTGTATGCGTTGAAGATGAAGTTCATCATGCGAGAGAACGTCGGAGGAGTGTTAGCGAGGCCAAAAGACATGACAGTGTATTCATATGAACCAAAGCTTGTTCTGAATGCTGTCTTGGGAATATCTTCTTCACGAATGCGAATCTGGTGATAACCCATACGGAGATCAAGCTTGGAGAATACTTGGGCACCTTTGAGTTGTTCGAACAGCTCATTGATGTTGGGAAGTGGGTATTTGTTCTTGATGGTCTACTTGTTCACTGGACGGTAATCAACACAAAGTCGGTCCGTTCATCCTTCTTTTTCACAAAAAGAACACCACAACCCCACGGAGAAGAACTAGGCCGGATGAGACCCATTTTCTCTTGAATATCGAGTTGCTTCTTCAGCTCCTTCAACTCTTCAGGCCCGAGCTTGTAAGGACGTTTGCACACAGGTTCCGTGCCGGGCTCAAGATCAATAACGAATTCAACTGGCCGGTGCGGAGGCATTCCTGGGAGCTATTCTGGAAAGATGTCTTGATATTCGCAAACGACTGGAATTTGAGAGATGGCATCCAATTCGCCCTTCTCATTGAGAGAAAATAGACGGATAGTATCATCACAAGCGGCAAAGACAATTACATCCTCAGACGAGTGAGTCAATTGAATCTGCCTGGCTGCACAATCAAGATGTGCCTTGTGCTTAGAAAGCCAATCCATTCCGAGAATAAGATCAATATCCGAGTTGCCAAGAACCACCGGAGAAGAGAGAAACTTGTAATCGCCCAACGAGGTAGAGACATCCGGGACGCAATTGTTAGAAGTCATTTGCTTGCCCGGAGACACAATCTTCAATGGAACAGGAATCCTTTCGGTCACAAAATCATGCTTGGCCACAAATGGAGTTGAAATAAAAGAAAGCGATGCACCACTGTCAAAAAGAACTTTTGCAGGAACATCGTTAACAGGAAGTTTACCCATGATCACATCTGGTGAGTCCTCTGCCTGAGCTGCATTCAGCAAATTGACCTTGGCGTGCTTGGGTTTATGTTTGACCACAGCTGTACTCGCCGATCTGACTGGAGGAGGAGGAAGACGCCTCTGGTTGAAACACTTGTTGGCATAGTGACCCTTCTGTTGGCACTTGTTGCACGTGACCTCTGAAAGCGGACGGTGGTACGGAGCACTCCATCTTGGAGCTTGAGACGAAGTCTTGTTCTGAAAGCCAGGGTTGGGTGGGTGGGAAGAACCACTGCCACCTTTGCTCTTCTGCTGATACGGCTGACGGAACGGAGGATGAGGAAGCCAAAACTTCTGCTGCTTGGCCACTTGAGTAGAGGAAGAAAGAGTAACATCTCTGCTCGCTTCTTGGAAGCATCACACCTCAACTGAGTAGCCTCTTGCTTCAGTGCCATGTTGTAGAACTCATCGTATCTCAAGGGCTCGAAGATAACAAGAGCTAGCTGGATTTCTTCTCTGAGACCACCCCTGAACTGGTATATCATGCTCTTCTCATCAGGTACGTCCTGCTTGGCAAAGCGGGCGAGCTTCTGAAACAACTTGTTGTAGTCATAGACAGACAAAGAGCCTTGCTTCAGATTGCGGAATTCCTCACGCTTGCTTTCAACCACGCTCTAGGGAATATGATGAGCTCGGAAATCTCGACGAAAATCATCCCAAGTGATAACACGTCCACCTCTGGAGTCCTTGTACTGCTGGAACCATTCTGCAGCTTGATCTTTGAGTTGGAAGGAAGCAAACTTGACAAAGTCCTCAGGCCTGACATTACTGCACTCGAAATGCTTGCACAGATCCACTAGCCAATCGTCAGCATCGGTTGCCTCAACACAATTGCTGAAAGTCTTTGGCCCGTTAGCAAGGAACTGGTTGAGTGTAGAAAAGTGATTCTGATTGCTGCCTTGATTCCCTTGGTTGCGCTCTTGAAGAATTTGCATGATCAACTGTGTGTTTGCATTGGTTGCGGCCATCACAACTTGCCATGCCTCCAGAGGAGGTGGAGGTGGTGGCGGATCAGGATTCAGAGTCGTGCGCATTGGAGGAGCCATCCTAAAGAGGTTGACATCCATTAGCACATTGATAGACAAATATTGAAGCTGAATCCAACGGAATGAAAATTGCAACATATAGTCTTTACATCCAAACAAAATGAACGAATGCATTTCTCTTGAAATGGTCACATATCCATAAATTGAGAAGCCACATAGAATTAAGGTAGAGAAATAAATCAACAAGATACGGATCAAGAACGAATAATCGGTAAGAAATCCCAATCTCAAACCAATATCCGTGGAAGAAGAACTAGAGCTACTAGAATTCCCACCTATGAAATGAACATACTACAGGACTCAAACATGGCATCAAAATACATGGCAGGGATGCACACAAGATGCTTAATAAAAGTCTAGCACTGAGCTACGACCAATTCATCCATTAACGGGTTCAAACAAGCATGGCAAAAATGCATATGACAAACAGTTCTCAGACTTTGTGAAATTAACACTTGTCTGGAATTTCAGATCAGGTAGCACTCTTCAGAGCAACAAAACTACATGCTACAGGACCTGAACATGGCAAAGTAAAGCATGGCATGGAGCTACTCAAAGATCTTAGCAAAAGTCCCTTAGTGACCTTGAGCCAAAAGGGATCAGAAAATATAATTCCAAGCATGTGAACATAGCAAAAACATAATCAGTTTCAGACTTAGTGAAAAACTGACACATGCTGAAATATAACTCAAGTAGGCATGTTTACGAGCTTGATGCACTCACTACAGAGCAAGTCATGGCAAGACAAGCATACATCCATAAATAAGGCACAAAATGCAAGCTAGACATGGCAAGAACAATAGCATAGCATGCACGGATCAACTACAACATCACCGGCAAAATTGCAAACAAGTTGACAATCTGCCCAGATTCACAAAGTAGCAAAAGTAGAGCTCGATTACTCAAGCTAGGGTGCTCCATAATTGCAAACAAAGACATGGATGGACAGAGCACTACAATATTAACAAAACTTACTTAATGATCATCCTCAAAAGAGGCACGGATCACTAGGAAACAAGAAGAACATATGGCATCATGAGATAAACAGCTCCAGGACTTAGTGAAATTACTAAGTCCCTGAAAATAGTATTAGCAAGTGCAGCACTTTGAAAGCTTGCACAAGTCACCACACACATCCTAAAAATACATGGATTGCACCTCTGGAAAGATGACAAAACCCTTAACAAAACATATGTAGAACTCACGGGCATATCATGCACACAATAATCATGGCAAAAATGACAAAAGTCTAAGATGGAGTAGCAGATCTGACAATTAACTCAAGTAGCCCTCTTCTAACAGCATTTTGGGCATCAAGATGAACTCAAATGAAAATGATGCAATGGAATGAAATGATGTACTCTCTGAGACGAACATTTTGATATGCTATATGCATGAATCATATCTACGGATGCAAAGATACGGGGCCCCGAACAGAGGCACTTGGATCTGTAATTTCGGGAGTTAGCAAAAAAAAGCACCTCCTAGGGTTTACTGTAGCCGTTTCGGATCTGGATCGGGGCGCGCCTCCCGAGGTGGATCCGAGCTCGCCGGTGGGCTGGTCGGCGACGATGGACGGTGGCGGCCGGAGTTAGAGGGAGGAAGGGGCCAGGGCGGCGCCGGCTTGCGGGGCGGCGAAGGAAGCTCGCCGGCCTCGGGCGAGCACGCAGCGGGGCGGAGGAGCTCCGGGCAGCCGGCGTTGGCTGCGGCGGCGTCGGACGGATCACGACGGCGGCGGGGCGGCGGAGGCGGCCAGGGCGCGGGCGGCTCGGCAGAGGAGAGACGCGGGCGCGCGGGCACCGCTGCGGCCCGGGGAGGGCCGGCGATGGGCCTCGCGGGCCCTGGCGGCGTGGTGAACTGGGGATCAGGCGGCGGCGAATGAGGCGGTGACACGTGGCTGCGGCGGGGAGAAGCGAACACGTCCGGCCGGACGGAAATTCGCCCGCCGGCGCGTGGAGACGAAGGGGACTAGGGTTTCGAGAGGGGATCTGCGAATTTTTCGAGGGGGTCTTTAAATAGGCGTAGAGGGAGCTAGGAGAGTCCAAATGAGGTGCGGTTTTCGGCCACGTGATCATGATCGAATGCTCTAGATGATGGAACAGAGTTAGGTGGGTTTTGGGCCAAATTGAAAGGGTGTTGGGCAGCAACACACACGAGGCCTTTTCGGTCCCTCGGTTAACCGTTGGAGTATCAAACGAAGTCCAAATGATACGAAACTTGACAGGCGGTCTACCGGTAGTAAACCAAGGCCGCTTGGCAAGTCTCGGTCCAATCCGGAAATGTTTCTTCCCCACACACGAAAGAAAGCTAGAAATGACCACCGGAGGAGAACGGAGCGCCGGAATGCAAAACGGACAACGGGGAAAATGCTCGAATGCATGAGACAAACACGTATGCAAATGCAATGCACAAGATGACATGATATGAGATGCATGACAATGATAACAACACACGGAGAAAAAACCTGAACCCGAGGAAATAAATATAACTTAACGCCGGAAACGGCAAGAGTTGGAATACAAATAGGGAAAGTTACATCCGGGGTGTTACAACACTCCACCACTACGAAAGGATCTCGTCCCGAGATCTAGGACTGAAAGAACGCCGGGTACTCAGAACGGAGGTGATCTTCGCATTCCCAGGTAGCTTCACGGTCCGAATGGTGTGACCACTTGACTTTGAGAAATTTGATTGACTTGTTGCGAGTCTTGCGTTCAGTCTCTTCAAGAATAGCAACTGGGTGCTCACGATAAGAGAGATCTTCTTGGAGCTCAATGTCCTCGAAGTTGACGGTGCGGTCAGGAGTCTTGAAGCACTTTCGAAGCTGAGAGACATGGAACACGTCATGAACATTTGCAAAGTTTGAAGGAAGCTCGAGTTGATAGGTGAGGTCGCCTCTCTTACTAACAATCTTGAAAGGTCCCACGTATCTGGGGGCAAGCTTCCCTTTGATACCGAAGCGATGAGTACCTTTCATAGGAGAGACGCGAAGGTAAACATGATCTCCGATCTCGAAAGCCAAATCACGGTGCTTACTATCATAGTAGCTATTCTGGCGGGATTGGGCTGCTATGAGGTTATCACGAATGACTTTGCACATTTCTTCTGCCTCTGTGATTAAGTCATTACCCAAAAGCTGACGTTCACCGGTTTCAGACCAGTTGAGAGGGGTACGACACTTCCTGCCATACAGAATTTCAAATAGGGCCTTGCCCGAACTTGCTTGAAAACTGTTGTTGTCGGAGAATTCAACATAAGGAAGACAATCCTCCCACTTCATGCCGAAGGAGATCACACAAGCCCTGAGCATATCTTCAAGAATCTGGTTGACACGCTCGACTTGACCGCTTGTTTGAGGATGGAAAGCTGTGCTGAAGCAGATTTTGGTCCCCATGGCCTTCTAAAAAGAATCTTAAAACTTGGAGGTAAAGATGCTGCCACAGTCTGAAGAGATTACTTGAGGAATACCGTGCAGAGAGACAATTCGAGAGGTCTAGAGTTCCGCTAATTGAGCTGCAGTGATCGACTCTTTGATAGGCAGGAAGTGAGCCACTTTGGTGAGTTTACCGATGACAACAAATATAGCATCATTGCCACGCTTGGACTTTGGAAAACAGTCACGAAGTCCATTTCAATGTGGTCAAACTTCCATTCTGGAATGGCAAGAGGTTGGAGGACACCTGCTGGCCTTTGATGTTCTGCCTTCACTCTTCTGCAGACATCACATTCATTCATGAATTGAGAAATCTCGCGCTTCATTCGAGTCCACCAATAAGCCTGCTTAAGATCCTGATACATCTTCGTGCTCCCAGGGTGGATGGAGAGGGGAGACTTGTGAGCCTCGTTCATGATCACTTTACGAAGTTCACCTTTGGGCAAAACAATATGATCCTCGAAGAAGAGAGTGTCCTTGTCATCAAGGCGGTAGCACTTGTACTTGGGTTGACTCTTGGCAATCCCAATCTTCACCTTTTTCACCATAGCATCAAGAAGCTGGGCTTGGCGAATCTGGTCTTCCAAGGTAGGAGAGACTTGAAGGTTGGCGAGGAAACCTTGCGGAACAACTTGCAGATTAAGTTTGCGGAAAGCTTCACGAAGCTCGGGTTGATAAGGCTTGAGAATCAGACTGTTGCAGTAGGCCTTCCTGCTCAATGCGTCAGTAATCACATTGGCCTTGCCTGGAGTATACTCGATACTCGGATTATACTCTTGAATCATTTCGACCCATCGAGTTTGCCTGAGGTTGAGATTAGGCTGAGTGAAGATGTAATTGAGACTCTTGTGATCAGTGAAAATGTCCACTTTTCTTCCCAATAGAAGATGTCTCCAAGTCAAAAGAGCATGCACAACTGCCGCCAACTCGAGATCATGAGTCTGGTAGTTCTTCTCATTAGGCTTCAACTGGCGAGATGTATAAGCAACAACTTTCTTCTCTTGCATCAATACCGCGCCAAGACCTTGGAGAGAGGCATGACAAAAGACCTCGTACGGCTTGGATTCATTCGGCGGAGTTAGAACTGGAGCAGTGATCAATTTCTCTTTCAAAGTGTTGAAAGCAATGTCACACTCCGGAGACCAAACGTACTTGACGTGCTTCTGAAGAAGATTAGAGAGAGGCTTCGCGATCTTAGAAAAGTTTTCAACGAATCTTCGGCAATAGCTTGCGAGACCGAGGAAGCTACGGAGTTGCTTCACGTTTTGAGGAGGTTCCCAATTCACAATTGCAGACACCTTCTCAGGATTCATGGCAATGCCCTTGGAAGAGATGATATGACCAAGATAAAGAACCTCATTGAGCCAAAACTCACACTTGGAGAACTTGGCGTAGAACTGATGTTCTCTGAGCTTATCAAGAACCAAACACAAGTGCTTGGCATGATCTTCCTTGTTCTTCGAGAAAACCAGAATGTCGTCGAGATAGACCAAAACCAAGTCATTGGTGTAGGCGTTGAAGATGAACTTCATCATGCGAGAGAACGTCGGAGGAGCGTTGGCGAGGCCAAAAGACATGACAGTGTATTCATATGAACCAAAGCTTGTTCCGAATGCTGTCATGGGAATATCTTCTTCACGAATGTGAATTTGGTGAAAACCCATATGGAGATCAAGCTTGGAGAATACTTGGGCACCTTTGAGTTGTTCGAACAACTCATTGATGTTGGGAAGTGGGTATTTGTTCTTGATGGTCTTCTTGTTCACTGGACGGTAATCAACACAAAGTCGGTCTGTTCCATCCTTCTTTTCACAAAAAGAACACCACAACCCCACGGAGAAGAACTAGGCCGGATGAGACCCATTTTCTCTTGAATATCGAGTTGCTTCTTCAGCTCCTTCAACTCTTCAGGTCCGAGCTTGTAAGGACGTTTGCACACAGGTTCCGTGTCGGGCTCAAGATCAATAACGAATTCAACTGGTCGGTGCGGAGGCATTCCTGGGAGCTCTTCTGGAAAGACGTCTTGATATTCACAAATGACTGGAATTTGAGATATGGCATCCAATTCGCCCTTCTCATTGAGAGAAAATAGACGGATAGTATCATCACGAGCGGCAAAGACAATTACATCCTCAGACGAATGAGTCAATTGAATCTGCCTAGCTCCACAATCAAGATGTGCCTTGTGCTTAGAAAGCCAATCCATTCCGAGAATAAGATCAATATCCGAGTTGCCAAGAACCACCGGAGAAGAGAGAAACTTGTAATCGCCCAACGTGATAGAGACATCCGGGATGCAATTGTTAGAAGTCATTTGCTTGCCTGGAGACACAATCTTCAATGGAACAGGAATCCTTTCGGTCACAAAATCATGCTTGGCCACAAATGGAGTTGAAATAAAAGAAAGCGATGCACCAGTGTCAGAAAGAACTTTTGCAGGAACATCGTTAACAGGAAGGTTACCCATGATCGCATCTGGTGAGTCCTCTGCCTGAGCTGCATTCAGCAAATTGACCTTGGCGTGCTTGGGGTTATGTTTGACCATAGCTGTACTTGCCGATCTGACAGGAGGAGGAGGAGGAAGACGCCTCTGGTTGAAACACTTGTTGGCATAGTGACCCTTCTGTTGGCACATGTTGCACGTGACCTCTAAAAGCGGACGGTGGTACGGAGCACTCGATCTTCTAGCTTGAGACGAAGTCTTGTTCTGAAAGCCAGGGTTGGGTGGGTGGGAAGAACCACTGCCACATTTGCTCTTCTGCTGATACGACTGACGGAACGGAGGAGGAGGAAGCCAAAACTTCTGCTGCTTGGCCACTTGAGTAGAGGAAGAAGGAGTAACATCTCTGACTCGCTTCTTGGAAGCATCACACCTCAACTGAGCAGCCTCTTGCTTCAGTGCCATGTTGTAGAACTCATCGTATCTCAAGGGCTCGAAGAGAACAAGAGCTAGCTGGATTTCTTCTCTGAGACCACCCTTGAACTGGTATATCATGCTCTTCTCATCAGGTACGTCCTGCTTGGCAAAGCGGGCGAGCTTCTGAAACAACTTGTTGTAGTCATAGACAGACAAAGAGCCTTGCTTCAGATTGCAGAATTCCTCACGCTTGCTTTCAACCACGCTCTGGGGAATATGATGAGCTCGGAAATCTCGACGGAAATCATCCCAAGTGATAACACGTCCACCTCTGGAGTCCTTGTACTGCTGGAACCATTCTGCAGCTTGATCTTTGAGTTGGAAGGAAGCAAACTTGACAAAGTCCTCAGGCCTGACGTTACTGCACTCGAAATGCTTGCACAAATCCACTAGCCAATCGTCAGCATCGGTTGCCTCAACACAATTGCTGAAAGTCTTTGGCCCATTAGCAAGGAACTGGTTGAGTGTAGCAAAGTGATTCTGATTGCTGCCTTGATTCCCTTGATTGCGCTCTTGAAGAGTTTGCATGATCAACTGTGTGTTTGCATTGGCTGCGGCCATCACAGCTTGCCATGCCTCCGGAGGAGGTGGAGGTGGTGGCGGATCAAGATTCAGAGTCGTGCGCGTTGGAGGAGCCATCCTGAAGAGGTTGACATCCATTAGCACATTGATAGACAAATATTGAAGCTGAATCCAACGGAATGAAAATTGCAACAGATAGTCTTTATATCCGAACAAAATGAACGAATGCATTTCTCTTGAAATGGTCACATATCCATAAATTGATAAGCCACGTAGACTTAAGGTAGAAAAATAAATCAACAAGGTACGGATCAAGAACGAATAATCGGTAAGAAATCCCAATCTCAAACCAATATCCATGGAAGAAGAACTAGAGCTACTAGAATTCCCACCTATGAAACTCCCGAACCTTTCCGGTTATGCAATCAGGAGTTGGGGATACAGGGGAAGCATAATATCTCACCCAAACTAGCAATTCCTACATCCAGCTGTATCCATCCTTCAACACATAACCAAGAAACCTTCGGAAACCATCTACCTCAACCTTCGAAAAGCATCCGTTATACAAGTTATGGCGATACTCCCGAACTCCCACCCCAGTACTGGGTGGCGTCGAGGTTATCTCACCAACGAACTGCATAAAAGAGATTTTCGATGTCGGCGTACTAAACTCAGGTATTCCAGAACTGCAACGATAAAATTATGATGACAACACCTCAGAGCTCAACTCCCCGGGACACTTCCACTAAACCCCTGACAGGAGGCACCAAGACAATGTTCTCATCATAAAACCATCGGAACGATTCCAAGATACCCGCGTGATCCTAAAAAAATTAGTGAAATTTGAGAAGAGAAGAGTCAAAACTCTACGTCAGGATGCCTTACCAGAGCGATGAGGAGACTGGGAAGTAAAAAGAATTCCTAAACTCTCCGATATATAATTCCTAAAGACTCAAAACATTTTTCTAGACACAACTCGGCCGCTAAAAACGATCAAGCAATGGGGCTCCTAAGGTCGGGGAAGGCTCTGATTACCAACTTGTAACACCCTCGATGCGACTATAGCTCCCACGTGTCGAGGCACGACTTAGAGACATAATCGCATTGAAGGCATATGTCGCAAGTTAGGCAATCTTCACAACATCCCATGTAATATGAATAACAAAGGGGAGATAACATAGTTGGCTTACACTCGCCACGTCAATCAAGTACATAAATAACATTACATCATCCAAACACTCATGGCCCGACTATGGCGCCAAAATAAAAGATAACCCAACATGCAACACGGTCCCAATCACCCCCAACTGTGCACCACTACTGATCATCGGGAAAGGAAACATAGTAACGTTGAGAGTCTTCGTCAAACTCCCACTTGAGCTCAAACGCGTCTCCTGGAGTGGAATCATCAGGCCCTGCATCTGGTGTAATAGTAATCTGTGAGCCACAGGGACTCAGCAATCTCGCACCGTCGCGATCAAGACTATTCAAGCTTATAGGTAAGGCAAGGTAAAATATGAGTGGAGCTGCAGCAAGCGACTAGCAGGTATGGTGGCTAACTTATTCGCAAAAGAGAGCGAGAAGAGGAGGCAAAGCGCGAGCGAGAACTAGAGAGCAACCTGCGCAAACATTATTCCAACACCGTGTCCACTTCCCGGACTCCGCCGAGAAGAGGCCATCACGGTAACACACTCAGTTGATTCATTTTAATTAAGTTAAGGTTCAAGTTATCTACAACCGGACATTAACAAATTCCCATCTGCCCATAACCGTGGGCACGGCTTTCGAAAGTTCAAATCCCTGCAGGGGAGTCCCAACTTAGCCCATGACAAGCTCTCACGGTCAACGAAGGAATAGACCTCCTCCCAAGACGTTCCGATCAGACTCGGTATCTCGGTTACTCAAGACACTTCGACAGGTTAAAACAAGACCAGCAACACCGCCCGAATGTGCCGACAAATCCCGATAGGAGCTGCACATATCTCTTTCTCAGGGCACACCCAGATGAACACTACGTACAACTAAAACCAACCCTCCAGTTGCCCCGAGGTGGCGCTGCAAGTGGCTCTATTTGGACCAACACTTAGAGGAGCACTGGCCCGGGGGGGTTTAAAATAAGATGACCCTCGGGCTCCGGAAACCCAAGGGAAAAAGAGGCTAGGTGGCAAATGGTAAGACCAATGTTGGGCATTGCTGGAAAAGCTTTAATCAAGGCGAAATCTCAAGGGGTTCCCATTATAACCCAACCGCGTAAGGAACGCAAATCCGGGAACATAACACCGATATGACGGAAACTAGGGTGGCAAGAGTGGAACAAAACACTAGGCGAGAGGCCGAGCCTTCCACCCTTTACCAAGTATATAGATACATTAAGATAACATGGCAATCTAATGATATCCCAACAAGTAAATAAAAGATGTTCCAACAAGGAACGGCCTCCATTCTTCACCTGCAACTAGCAATGCTATAAGAGGGGCTGAGCAAAGCGGTAACATCGCCAATCAACGGTTTGCTAGGACAATGGTGGGTTAGAGGTTTGACATGTCAATTTGGGAGGCTTTAAAGCAAGTGGTAGGCATCATAGCACTGGCATAGCAAAAGAGCGAGCAAACTAGCATAGCAAAGATAGTAGTGATTTCGAGGGTATGATCATCTTGCCTACACAGTTGTCAGAGTTGACTGGATCCTCGAAAGCAAACTCAACGGGCTCCTTGTTAGCGAAATCGTCTCCCGACTCTACCCAAACAAGACAAACAAGCAACAAGGATACAATCAACCATGTGCAAACTCAAACAACACGATGCAAAGATGATATGCTATGCGGGATGCGATGCGGGATGCAAAATGCAAAATATGACAGGAAATGCATGAACCTGGCCTCAACATGGAAATCCAAGTGTGCCACTGGAAAGATGAGATGAAATCGCTTGAAAATGATATAAAAAACGCCGGAATCGGAGTTACGGTTTGGAAATGGCAAGCGATTCAAAAATGACACCGGTCTGCGATTTAGAAGCAAGTAGGCCTCTAAATGCAATGAAATGAACATGCTACAGCACTCAAACATGGCATCAAAATACATGTCAGGGATGCACACAAGATGCTTAATAAAAGTCTAGCACTGAGCTACGGCCAATTCATCCATTAACGTGTTCAAACAAGCATGGAAAAATGCATATGACAAACAGTTCTCAGACTTAGTGAAATTAACACTTGTCTGGAATTTCAGATCAGGTAGCACTCTTCGGAGCAACAAAACTACATGCTACAGGACCTGAACATGGCAAAGTAAAGCATGGCATGGAGCTACTCAAAGAGCTTAACAAAAGTCCCTTAGTGACCTTGAGCCAAAAGGGATCGGAAAATACAATTGCAAGCATGTGAACATAGCAAAAACATAATCAGTTTCAGACTTAATGAAAAACTGACACATGCTGAAATATAACTCAAGTAGGCATGTTTACGATCTCGATGCACTCACTACAGAGCAAGTCATGGAAAGACAAGCATACATCCATCAAGAAGGCACAAAATTCAAGCTATACATGGCAAGAACAATAGCATAGCATGCACGGATCAACTACAACATCACCGGCAAAATTGCAAACAAGTTGACAATCTGCCCAGATTCACAAAGTAGCAAAAGTAGAGCTCGATTGACTCAAGCTAGGGTGCTCCATAATTCCAAACAAAGACATGGATGGACAGAGCACTACAATATTAACAAAACTCCCTTACTGATCATCCTCAAAAGAGGCACGGATCACTAGGAAACAACAAGAACATATGGCATC